>NW_022332218.1:0-1097 GCF_002776525.5 Piliocolobus tephrosceles | reverse complement strand
CCACCACGCCTGGCTAATCTTTGTTTTGTTACAGTAGAGACGGGGCTTTCGTTATGTTGGCCAGGCTGGTCTTGAACCCCTGGCCTCCAGTAGTGATCCATGCATCGTGGACTCCTAAAGTGCTAGGATTACAGGCGTGAGCCACCGTGCCAGAGTTTTTAAAATATATTCCGGATACAAGTCTTTTGTCAAATATGTGACTTGTAAATATTGTCTCTCAGCCTGTAACTTGTCTTTTCATTCTCTTAATGGTGTCTTTTGCAGAGCAAAAGGCTTTAATATTGATGAACTCCAATTGATCAATTTTTTTTCTTTTCTGGATCCGGCTTTTAGTGTCTTTTTTTTTTTTTTTTTTTTTTTTTTTTTTTTTTTTTTTTGAGATGGAGGCTCACTCTGTCGCCCGGCTGGAGTGCAGTAGCATGATTTCGGCTCAACCTCCACCTCCCGGGGGTTCAAGCAATTCTGCTTCAGCCTCCTGAGTAGCTGGGATTACAGGCGCCCACCATCATGCCTGGCTAATTTTTGTATTTTTACTAGAGATAGGGTTTTACCATGTTGGCCAGGCTGGTCTTGAACTCCTGACCTCAGGTGATCTGCCCACCTCGGCCTCCCCAAGTACTGGGATTACAGGCATGACTGTAATCCCGGACTTTTTTTTTTTTTTCTTGAGACAGAGTCTTGCTCTGTCGCCCAGGCTGGAGTGCAGTGGCGTTAGCTCACTGCAACCTCTGCCTCCTGGGTTCAAGTGATTCTCCTGCCTCAGCCTCCCAAGCAGCTAGGATTCCAGGCACCTGCCACCACACCTGGCTAATTTTTGTATTTTTAGTAGAGACAGGGTTTCACCATGTTGGCCAGGCTGGTCTCAAACTCCTGACCTCAGGTAATCCACCTGCCTTGGCCTCCCAAAGTGCTAGGATTAGAGGCATGAGCCACAGCGCCTGGCCTAGTGTCATGTTTAAGGACTCTTTAACCCCAGATCGTGAAGATTTTCTCCTATGTATTCCTCCAGATGTTGTATATTAGATCTAATTATTATTTCCTTCTTTCCTTCCTTCCTTCCTCCCTTCCTCCCTCCCTCCCTCCCTCCCTCCCTTCCT
>NW_022332217.1:0-1678 GCF_002776525.5 Piliocolobus tephrosceles | reverse complement strand
TGCTTCAAAGAGAATAAAATACCTAGGAATCCAACTTACAAGGGATGCAAAGGACCTCTTCAAGGAGAACTACAAACCACTGCTCAGTGAAATAAAAGAGGACACAAACAAATGGAAGAACATACCATGCTCATGGATAGGAAGAATCAATATCATAAAATGGCCATACTGCCCAAGGTTATTTATAGATTCAATGCCATCCCCATCAAGCTACCAATGAGTTTCTTCACAGAATTGGAAAAAACTGCTTTAAAGTTCATATGGAACCAAAAAAGAGCCCGCATTGCCAAGACAATCCTAAGTCAAAAGGACAAAGCCGGAGGCGTCACGCTACCTGACTTCAAACTATACTACAAGGCTACAGTAACCAAAACAGCATGGTACTAGTACCAAAACAGAGATAGAGACCAATGGAACAGAACGGAGTCCTCAGAAATAATACCACACATCTACAGCCATCTGATCTTTGACAAACCTGAGAGAAACAAGAAATGGGGAAAGGATTCCCTAATTAATAAATGGTGCTGGGAAAATTGGCTAGCCATAAGTAGAAACCTGAAACTGGATCCTTTCCTTACTCCTTATACGAAGATTAATTCAAGATGGATTAGAGACTTAAATGTTAGACCTAATACCATAAAAACCCTAGAAGAAAATCTAGGGAGTACCATTCAGGACATAGGCATGGGCAAGGACTTCATGTCTAAAACACCAAAAGCAACGGCAACAAAAGCCAAAATTGACAAATGGGATCTAATTAAACTAAAGAGCTTCTGCACAGCAAAAGAAACTACCATCAGAGTGAACAGGCAACCTACAGAATGGGAGAAAAGTTTTGCAATCTACTTATCTGACAAAGGGCTAATTTCCAGAATCTACAAAGAACTCAAACAAATATGCAAGAAAAAAACAAACAACCCCATCAAAAGGTGGGCAAAGGATATGAAGAGACATTTCTCAAAAGAAGACATTCATACAGCCAACAGACACATGAAAAAATGCTCATCATCACTCGCCATCAGAGAAATGCAAATCAAAACCACAATGAGATACCATCTCACACCAGTTAGAACGGCAATCATTAAAAAATCAGGAAACAACAGGTGTTGGAGAGGATGTGGAGAAATAGGAACACTTTTACACTGTTGGTGGGATTGTAAACTAGTTCAACCATTATGGAAAACAGTATGGCAATTCCTCAAGGATCTAGAACTAGATGTACCATATGACCCAGCCATCCCACTACTGGGTATATACCCAAAGGATTATAAATTATTCTACTACAAAGACACATGCGCATGTATGTTTATTGTGGCACTATTCACAATAGCAAAGACTTGGAATCAACCCAAATGTCCATCAGTGACAGACTGGATTAAGAAAATGTGGCACATATACACCATGGAATACTATGCAGCCATAAAAAAACGATGAGTTTGCATCCTTTGTAGGGACATGGATGCAGCTGGAAACCATCATTCTTAGCAAACTATCACAAGAAGAGAAAACCAAACACCGCATGTTCTCACTCATAGGTGGGAACTGAACAATGAGTTCACTTGGACTCGGGAAGGGGAACATCACACACTGGGGCCTATAATGGGGAGGGGGGAGGGGGGAGGGATTGCATTGGGGAGTTATACATGATATAAACGATGAATTGATGGGTGCTGACGAG
>NW_022332216.1:0-15212 GCF_002776525.5 Piliocolobus tephrosceles | reverse complement strand
TTCTGAGAAACTGCATTGCTATGTGTGAGTGCAACTCACAGAGTTACACTTTTCTCTTCAGCTATCAGTTTGCTAAGACAGTTTGCTTGGAATCTGCAATGGGATTCTTCTTAGCGCAATGACGCTTATGGTGAGAAAGCAAGTGTCCGCAGGGAAAACTGGAAAGAAGCTTTCTTAGGAACTTCTCTGTGATGTGTGAATTCATCTCACAGAGTTACACTTATGTTTCATGGAGCATGCCACTAACACTATCTTTGAGGAAACTGAGAAGTTCTACTTTTGATGGCATTGACGTCTACGCTGACAAAGGTAATATCATCAGGTAAAAACGGGAAAGAAACTTTCTGAGAAACTTTTTTTGATCTGTGAGTTCGTCTCACAGACTTACATCTTTGTCCTCAGGAAGCAGTTTGCTAACACTCTTTTAGTAGATTCTGCAAGTGATATTTGTGAGCCAATTCGGGCCCATGGTGAAAAAACAAATATCATCACGTAATATCTAGGGGGAAGCTTTCTGAGAGATTCCTTTCTGATATGTGACTTCATCACACAGAGTTTCACACACTGCTTCTTGGCAGAGCTTGCTAACACTGTTGTCTTGGATTCTGCAAAGTGATATTTGGAGCTCATTGAGGGCTATGGTGAAAAGGGATATATCCTCAGACAGAAAGTGGCAAGAAGCATTCTGAGAAACTGCATTTCTCTGTGTGAGTGCAACTCACAGAGTTACACGTTTCTCTTCAGCTATCAGTTTGCTTGGAATCTGCAGTGGGATTCTTCTTAGCGCAATGAAGCTTACGGTGACGAAGCAAGTGTCCTCAGAGGAAAACTGGAAAGAAGCTTTCTTAGAAACTTCTCTGTGCTGTGTCAATTCATCTCACAGAGTTACACTTATGTTTCATGGAGCAGGCCACTAACACTTTCTTTGGGTAAACTGAGAAGTTCTACTTTGGAAGGCTTTGAGGCCTACGCTGATAAGGGAAATATCATTAGTTAAAAACGGGAAAGAAGCTTTCTGAGAAACTTCTTTGTGATCTGTGAATTCGTCTCACAGAGTTACATCTTTGTCCTCAGGAAGCAGTTTGCTAACACTCTTTTCCTAGAATCTGCAAGGTGATATTTGGAAGCCAATTGGGGCCCATGGTGAAAAAGGAAATATCATTACCTAGTAACTAGAGGGAAGCTTTCCGAGAGATTCCTTTCTGATATGTGACTTCATCACACAGAGTTCCACACACTGCTTCTTGGCACAGTTTGCTAAGACTGTTGTCTTGGATTCTGCAAAGTGATATTTGGGAGCTCATTGAGGGCTATGGGGAAAAAGGATATATCCTCAGACAGAAAATGGCAAGAAGCATTCTGAGAAACTGCATTGCTCTGCGTGAGTGCAACTCACAGAGTTACACTTTTCTCTTCAGCTCTCAGTTTTCTAGGACAGTTTCCTGGGAATCTGCAATGGGATTCTTCTTAGCGCAATGAAGCTTCGGGTGACAAAGCAAGTGTCCTCATAGGAAAACTGGAAAGAAGCTTTCTTATAAACTTCTCTGTGATGTGTGAATTCATCTCACAAAGTTACACTTATGTATCATGGGGCAGGCCACTAACACTGTCTTTGGGGAAACTGAGAAGTTCTAATTTGGAAAGCTTCGAGGCCTACGCTGATAAAGGAAATATCATCAGTTAAAAACGGGAAAGAAGATTTCTGGGAAACTGCATTATGAAGTGTGAATGCAACTCACAGAGTTACACGTTTCTCTTCAGTCATCAGTTTGCTAACACAGTTTTCTGGAAATCTGCAATGGGATGTTTCTCAGCGCAATGAAGCTTTTGGTGACGAAGGAAATCTCCTCAGATGAAAACAGGAAAGAAGCTTCCTTAGAAACTTCTTGTTGATATGTGATTTCATCTAACAGAGTTACACTTATATTTCATAGAGCAGGCTATTACCACTCTCTTTCAAGAAACTAAGAAAGGTTACTTTGGATCGTATGGAGGACTGCGCGGGAGAGGAAATGTCATCAGTGAAAAACGAGAGAGAAGCTTTCTGAGAAATTTCTTTGTGATCTGTGAATTCATCTCACAGAGTTACAACTTATTCCTCATGAGCAGTTTCCTTACACTCTTTTCGTGGTATCTGTAAAGTGATATTTGGGAGCCATTTCGGGCCCACTGTGAAAAAGGAAGTATCCTCACATAACATCTAGAGAATAGCGTTCTGGGAGGTTGCTTTCTGATGTGTGACTTCATCACACAGAGTTCCACCCTTCTCTTCTTGGAAGAGTTTGCTAACACTGTTGCCGTGGATTCTGCAATGTGATATTTGGGAGCTCATTGAGGGCTATGGTGAGAAAGGTTATATCCACAGACAGAAACTGGAAAGAAGCCTTCTCATAAACTGCATTGCGATGTGTGAATGCAACTCACAGAGTTACACGTTTCTCTTCAGTCATCAGTTTGCTAACACAGTTTTCTGGAAATCTGCAATGGGATATTTCTCAGTGCAATGAAGCTTATGGTGACAAAAGAAATCTCCTCAGATGAAAACTAGAAAGAAGCTTCCTTAGAAACTTCCTGTTGATGTGTGAATTCTTTTCACAGATTTACACTTATATTTCATGGAGCAGGCCTTTACACTCTTTTTAAAAAACTAAGAAAGATTACTTTGGATCGTATGGAGGCCTGCGCTGGTAAGGAAATATCATCAGTTAAAAACGAGAGAGAAGTTTTCTGAGAAATTTCTCTGTGATATGTGAATTCATCTCACAGAGTTACAACTTATTCCTCTGGAAGCAGTTTACTAACACTGTTCTGTTTTCATTGAATCTGTATAGTGATATTTGGCAGCCATTTCGGGCCCACTGTGAAAAAGAAAGTATCCTCCAATAACAACTAGAGAATAGCTTTGTGAGAGATTGGTTTCTGATGTGTGACTTCATCACACAGAATTCCAGGCTTCCCTTACTGGAACAGTTTGCTAACACTGTTGCCGTGGTTTCTGCAATGTGATATTTGGGAGCTCATTGATGTCTACAGTGAGAAAGGATATATACCCCGAGAGAAACTGGAAAGAAGCCTTCTGAGAAACTGCATTGCGATGTGTGAATGCAACTCACAGTGTTGCACCTTTCTCTTCAGTCATCAGTTTGCTAACACAGTTTTCTGGAAATCTGCAATGGGATATTTCTCAACGCAATGAAGCTTATGGTGACAAAGGAAATCCCCTCAGATGAAAACTAGAAAGAAGCTTCCTTAGAATCTTTTTGTTGATCTGTGATTTCATCTCACAGAGTTACACTTATATGTCATGGAGCAGGTCATTACCATACTCTTTGAAGAAACTAAGAATGGTTATTTTTGAATGCATGGAGGCCTGCGCTAGCAAAGGAAATATCATCAGTTAAAAACGAGAGAGAAGCTTTCTGAGAAATTTCTTTGGGATCTGTGAATTCATCTCACTGAGTTACAACTTATTCGTCAGGAAGCATTTTGCTAACAATCTTTTCGTGGAATCTATAAAATGATATTTGGGAGCCAATTCGGGCCCATGGGAAAAAGGAAGTATCCTCATATAACAACTAGAGTATAGCTTTCTGAGAGATTGCTTTCTGATGTGTGACATCATAACACAGAGTTCCACGCTTCCCTTCTTGGAACAGTTTGATTACAATGTTGCCATGGATTATGCAATGTGATCTTTGGGAGCTCATTTTGGGCTATGGTGAGAAAGGATATATCCTCAGGCAGAAACTGGAAAAAGGCTTCTGAGAAACTGCCTTGCAATGTGTGAATTCAACTCACAGTGTTTCACATTTCTCTTCAGTCATCAGTTTGCTAACACAGTTTTCTGGAAATCGGCATGGGATATTTCTCAGCCCAATGAAGCCTACGGTGACAAAGGAAATCTCCTCAGAAGAAAACTAGAAAGAAGCTTCATTAGAAACTTCTTGTTGATGTGTGAATTCATCTCACAGAGTTACACTTATATTTCATGGAGCAGGTCATTAACACTGTTTTCGAAGAAACTTTGAAAATTTACTTTGGATCGCATGGAGGACTGCGCTGGGAAAGTAAATGTCATCAGTGAAAAACGAGAGAGAAGCTTTCTGAGAAATTTCTTTGTGATCTGTGAATTCAACTCACAGAATTACAACTTATCCCTCAGGAAGCAGTTTGCTAAGACTCTTTTCGTGGAATCTGTGAAGTGATATATGGGAGCCAATTCGGGCCCACTCTGAAAAAGGAACTATCCTCCAATAACATCTAGAGAATAGCGTTCTAAGAGATTGCTTTCTGATGTGTGACTACATCACCCAGAGTTCCACCCTTCCGTTTTTGGAACAGTTTGCTAACACTGTTGCTGTGGATTCTGCAATGTGATATTTGGGAGCTGATTTAGGGCTATGGTGTGAAAGGTTATATCCTCAGACAGAAACTGGAAAGAAGCCTTCTGGGAAACTGCATTGTGATGTGTTAATGCAACTCACAGAGTTACACGTTTCTCTTTAGTCATCAGTTTGCTAACACAGTTTTATGGAAATCTGCAATGGAATATTTCTCAGCGCAATGAACCTTTTGGTGAAAAAAGAAATCTCCTCATATGAAAAGTAGAAAGAAGCTTCCTTAGAAACATCTTGTTGATGTGGGAATTCATCTCACAGAGTTACACTTATATTTCATGGAGCAGGCCATTAACACTGTCTTTGAAGAAACTAAGAAACGATAATTTGTATCCCATGGAGGCCTGGACTGATAAAGGAAATATCGTCAGTTAGAAAAGAGAGAAAAGCTTTCTGAGAAATTTTTTTGTAATCTGTGAATTCATCTCACAGATTTACAACTTATTCCTCAGGAAGCAGTTTGCTAACACTCTTTTCGTGGAATCTCTAAAGTGATAATTTGGAGCTAATTCGGTCCCACTGTGAAAAAGGAAGTATCCTCCCAAAACAACTAAAGAATAGCTTTCTGATAGAATGCTTTCTGATGTGTGACTTCATCACACAGAGATCCACGCTTCCCTTATTTTAACAGTTTGCTAACACTGTTGCCGTGGATTCTGCAATGTGATATTTGGGAGCTCATTGAGTGCTAAGGTGAGAAAGGATATATCCTCAGACAGAAACTGGAGAGAAGCCTTCTAAGAAACTGCATTGCGATGTGTGAATGCAACTCACAGAGTTACACGTTTCTCTTCAGTCATCAGTTTGCTAACATAGTTTTCTGGAAATCTGCAATGGGATATTTCTCAGCACAATGAAGCTTATGGTGACAAAGGAAATCTCCTCAGATGAAAACTAGAAAGAAGCTTCCTTAGAAACTTCTTGTTGATGTGTGAATTCATCTCACAGAGTTACACTTATATTTCATGGAGCAGGCCGTTAACACTGTCGTTGAAGAAACTAAGAAAGGTTACGTTGGATCGCATGGAGGCCTGCGCTGATGAAGGACATATCATCAGTTAAAAACGAGACAAAAGCTTTCTGAGAAATTTGTTTGTGGTCTGTGAATTCTCTTCAAAGAGTTACATATTATTCCTCAAGGAGCAGTTTGCTAACACGCATTTCGTGGAATCTATAAAGTGATAATGTGGAGCTAATTTGGGCCCACTGTGAAAAAGGAAGTATCCTCCCATAACAACTAGAGAGTAGCTTTCAGAGGGATTGCTTTCTGATGTGTGAATTCATCACACAGAGTTCCACGCCTCCCTCCTTGGAACAGTTTGCTAACACTGTTGTCGTGGATTTTGTAATGTGATATTTGGGAGCTCATTCAGGGCTATGTTGAGAAACGATATATCCTCCGACAGAAACTGAAAAGCAGTCTTCGGGGAAACTGCATTACGATGTGTGAATGCAACTCAAAGAGTTACACGTTTCTCTTCAGTCATCACTTTGCTAACACAGATTTCTGGAAATCTGCAATGGGGTATTTCTCAGCGGCATGAAGCTTATCGTGACAAAGGACATCTCCTCATATGAAAACTAGAAGGAAGCTTCCTTAGAAAGTACTTGTTGATGTGTGAATTCTTCACGCAGAGTTACACTTATATTTCAGGGAGCAGGAATTTAACACTGTCTTTGAAGAAACTAAGAACGGTTAGTTTGAATCGCATGGAGGACTGGGCTGATAAAGGAAATATCATCAGTTAGAGATGAGAGATAAGCTTTCTGAGAAATTTCTTGGCGATCTGTGAATTCATCTCACAGACGTTCAACTTATTCCTCAGGAATCAGTTTGCTAACACTCTTTTCTTGGAATCTGTAAAGTGATATTTGGGAGCGAATTCGGCCCACTGTGAAAAAGGAAGTATCCTTACATAACAACTACAGAATAGCTTTGTGAGAGATTGCTTTCTGATGTGTGACTTAATGACACAGAATTCCTCCCTTTCCTTCTTGGAACAGTTCTCTAACACTGTTCCGTGGATTCTGCAAGGTGATATTTGGGAGCTCATTGAGGGCTATGGTGAGAAAGGATATATTCTCAGAGAGAAACTGGAAAGAAGCCTTCTGAGAAACTGCATTGCAATATGTGAACGCAGCTCACAGAGTTACACATTTCTCTTCATTTATCAGTTTGCTAACACAGTTTTCTGGAAATCTGCAATGGGATATTCCTCAGCGCAATGAAGCTTATGGTGACAAAGGAAATCTATTCCGATGAAAACTAGAAAGAAGTTTCCTTAGAAACTTCTCGTTGATGGGTGAATTCATTTCACAGAGTTACACTTATATTTCATGGAGCAGGCCGTTAACACTGTCTTTGAAGAAACTAAGAAAGGTTAATTTGGATCGCCTGGAGTACTGCGATGGCAAAGGAAATATCATCAGTGAAAAACGATAGAGAAGCTTTCCGAGAAATTTCTCTCTGATCTGTAAATTGATCTCACAGAGTTACAACTTATTCCTCAGGAAGCAGTTTGCTAACAATCTTCTCGTGGAATCTGTAAAGTGATATTTGGGAGCCAATTCGGGCTCACTGTGAAAAAGGAAGTATCCTCACATAACAACTAAGGAATAGCTTTCTGTGAGATTGCTTTCTGATGTGTGACTTCATCACACAGAGTTCCTCACTTCCCTTCTTGGAACAGTTTGCTAACACTGTTGCCGTGGATTCTGCAATGTGATATTTGGGAGCTCATTGAGGGCTATGGTGAGAAAGGATATATCCTCAGACAGAAACTGGAAAGAAGGATTCTGAGAAACTGCACTGCGATGTGTGAAAGGAACTCACAGAATTACACGTTCCTCTTCAGTTATCAGTATGCTACCACAGTTTTCTGGAAATCTGCAATGGGATATTTCTCAGCGCAATGAAGCTTATGGTGACAAAGGAAATCTCCTCAGATGAAAACTAGAAAGAAGTTTCCTTAGAAACTTCTCGTTGATGGGTGAATTCATCTCAGAGTGTTACACTTATATTTCTCGGAGCAGGACATTAACACTTTCTTTGAAGAAACTAAGAAACGTTAATTTGGATAGCATGGAGGTCTGCTCTGATAAAGGAAATATCATCAGGTAAAAACGACAGAGAAGCTTTCTGAGAAATTTCTTTGTGATCTGTGAATACATCTCACAGCATTACAACTTATTCCTCAAGAAGCAGTTTGCTAACACTCTTTGCGTGGAATCTGTAAAGTGATATTTGGGAGCCAATTCGCGCCCACAATGATAAAGGAAGTATCCTTACATAACAACTAGAGAATAACTTTCTGAGAGATTGCTTACTGATGTGTGACTTCATACACAGAGTTCTACACTTCCCTTCATGGAACAGTTTGCTAACACTGTTCCCGTCAATTCTGCAATGTGATATTTGGGAGCTCATTGAGGGCTATGGTGAGAAAGGATATATCCTCAGACAGAAACTGGAAACAAGCATTCTGAGAAACTGCATTGCGATGTGTGAATGCAACTCACAGAGTTACACGTTTCCCTTCAGTCATCAGTTTGCTATCACAGTTTTCTGGAAATCTGTAATGGGATATTTCTCAGTGCAGTGAAGCTTATGGTGACATAGGAAATCTCCTCAGATGAAAACTAGAAGGAAGCTTCCTTAGAAAGTTCTTGTTGATGTGTGAATTCATCACACAGAGTTACACTTATATTTCATGGAGCAGGAATTTAACTCTGTCTTTGAAGAAACTAAGAAAGGTTACTTTGGGTCGCATGGAGGCCTGCGCTGGCAAAGGAAATATCTTCAGTTATAAAGGGGAGAGAAGCTTTCTGAGAAATTTCTTTGTGTTCTGTGAATTCATCTCACAGAGTTACTTCTTATTCCTCAGGAAGCAGTTTGCTAACACTCTTTTCGTGAAATCTGTAAAGGGATATTGGGGAGCCAATTCGGGCCCACTGTGAAAAAGGAAGTATTCTTATATAAGAACTAGAGAATAGCTTTCTGAGAGATTGCGTTCTGATGTGTGACTTTATCACACAGAGTTCCACGCTTCCCTCTTGGAACAGTTTGCTAACATTGTTGTCGTGCATTCTGCAATGTAATATTTGGGAGCTCATTGAGGGTTATGGTGAGAAAGGATATATCCTCAGGTAGAAACTGGAAAGAAGCCTTCTGAGAAACTGCATTGGGATGTGTGAATGCAAATCACCGAGTGAGACGTGTCTCTTCGTCATCAGATTGCTAACACAGTTTTCCGGAAATCTGCAGTGAGATATTTCTTAGCACTTTGAAGCTTATGGGGACAAAGGAAATCTCCTCAGATGAAAACTGGAAAGATGTTTTCTGAGAAACTTCTTGTTGATGTGTGAATTCATCTCACAGATTTACACTTATATTTCATGGAGCAGGACATTAACACTGAGTTTGGAGAAAGTAAGAAAGGTTAATTTGTATCACATGGAGGCCTGCGCTGGTAAAGGAAATATCATCAGTGAAAAACGAGAGAGAATATCTGAGAAATTTCTTCCTGGTCTGTGAATTCATCTCACAGAGTTACATCTTATTCCTCAGGAAGCAGTTTGCTAACACTCTTTTCGTGGAATCTGTAAAGTGATATTTGGAAGCCAATTCAGGCCCACTGTGAAAAAGGAAGTATCCTCACATAACAACTACAGAATAGCTTTCTGAGAGATTGCTTTCTGATGTACGACTTCATCACACAGAGTTCCAACTTTCCCTTCTTGGAACAGTTTGTTAACACTGTTGCCGTGGATTCTGCAATGTGATGTATGGGAGCTCATTGAGGGCTATGGTGAGAAAGGATATATCCTCAGACAGAAACTGGAAAGAAGCCTTCTGAGAAACTGCATTGTGATGTGTGAATGCAACTCACAGAGTTACACGTTTCTCTACACTCATCAGTTTGCTAACACAGTTTTCTGGAAATCTGCAATGGGATATTTCTATGTGCAATGAAGCTTATCGTGACAAAGAAAATCTCCTCAGATGAAAACTAGAAAGAAGCTTCCTTAGAATCTTCTTGTTGATGTGTTAATTCATCTCACAGAGTTGCAGTTATATTTCATGGAGCAGGCCATTAACACTGTCTTTGTAGAAACTAACAAAGGTTAATTTGGATCGCAGGGAGGCCTGCGCTGATAAAGGAAATTTGATCATTTAATAACAAGAGAGAACCTTTCAGAGAAATTAATTTGTGATCTGTAAATTCATCTCACAACGTTTCAACTCATTCCTCAGGAATCAGTTTGCTAACACTCTTTTCGTGGTATCTGTAAGTGATATTTGGGAGCCAATTCAGGCCGACTGTGAAAAAGGAAGTATCCTCACATAACAACTAGAGAATACTTTCTGAGAGATTGCTTTCTGATGTGTGACTTCATCACACAGAGTTCCACCCTTCCCTTCTTGGAACAGTTTGGTAACACTATTCCCGTGGACTCTGCAATGTGATATTGGGAGCTCATTGCGGGGTATGGTGAGAAAGGATGTATCCTCAGACAGAAACTGGAAAGAAGCCTTCTGAGAAACTGCATTGCGATGTGTGAATGCAACTCACAGAGTTACCCAATTTTCTTCAGTCATCAGATTGCTATCACAGTTTTCTGGAAATGTCCAATGGGATATTTCTCAGCACAATGAAGCTTATGGTGACAAAGGAAATCTCCTCAGATGAAAACTAGAAAGAAGCTTCCTTAGGAACTTCTTGTTAATGTGTGAATTCATCTCACAGAATTACACTTATATTTCATGGAGCAGGCCATTAACACTGTCTTTGAAGAAACTAAGAAAGGTTACTTTGGATCGTATGGAGGCCTGAGCTGGCAAACTGATGAAATATCATCAGTTATAAAGGGGAGAGAAGCTTTCTGAGAAATTTCTTAGTGATCTGTGAATTCATCTCACAGAGTTTCATCTTATTCCTCAGGAAGCAGTTTGCTAAAACTCTTTTCGTGGAATCTGTAAAGGGATATATGGGAGCCAATTGGGTCCCACTGTGAAAAGGAAGTATCCTTACATAACAACTAGAGAATAGCTTCCTGAGAGATTGTGTTCTGATGTTTGACTTCATCACATAGAGTTCCACGCTTCCCTCTTAGAACAGTTTGCTAACATTGTTGCCGTGGATTCTGCAATGTGATATTTGGGAGCTCCTTGAGGGTTATGGTGAGAAAGGATATATCCTCAGACAGAAACTGAAAAGAATCCTTCTGAGAAACTGCATTGCGATGTGTGAATGCAACTCACAGAGTTACATGTTTCTCTTCAGTCATCAGTTTGTTAACACAGTTTTCTGGAAATCTGAAATGGGATATTTCTCAGCGCAATGAAGCTTATGGTGATAAAGAAAATCTCCTCAGATGAAAAGCAGAAAGAAGCTTCCTTAGAAACTTCTTGTTGATGTGTGAATTCATCTCACAGAGTTACACTTACATTTCTTGGAACAGGCCATTAACACTGTCTTTGAAGAAAATAAGAAAGTTACTTTGGATAGCATGGAGGTCTGCACTAGTAAAGGAAATATCATCAGTGAAAAACGAGAGAGAATATTTCTGAGAAATTTCTTCCTGATCTGTGAATTCATCTCACAGAGTTACATCTTATTCCTCAGGAAGGAGTTTGCTAACATCTTTTCGTGGAATCTGTAAAGTGATATTTGGGAGCCAATTCGGGCCCACTGTGAAAAAGGAAGTATCCTCCCATAACAACAAGAGAATAGCTTTCTGAGAGATTGCTTTCTGATGTGCGACTTCATCACACAGATTTCCACCCTTCCCTTCTCAAGAGAGTTTTCTAATACTGTTCCCGTGGATTCTGCAATGTGATATTTGGGAGCTCATTGAGGGCTATGGTAAGAAACCATATATCCTCAGACAGAAACTGGAAAAAAGCCTTCTGAGAAACTGCATTGCGATATGTGAATGCAACTCACAGAGTTACACGTTTCTATTCAGTCATCAGTTTGCTAACACAGTTTTCTGGAAATCTGCAATGGGATATTTCTATGTGCAATGAAGCTTATCGTGACAAAGGAAATCTCCTCAGATGAAATGTAGAAAGAAGCTTCCTTAGAAACTTCTTGTTTATGTGTGAATTCATCTCACAGAGTTGCAGTTATATTTGAAGGAGCAGGCCATTAACACTGTCTTTGGAGAAACTAAGAAAGGTTACTTTGGATCGCATGGAGGCCTGCGCTGGCAAAGGAAATATCGTCAGTGAAAAACGAGAGAGAAGCTTTCTGAGAAATTTCTTTCTGATCTGTGAATTCACCTCACAGAGTTACAAATTATTCCTGAGGAAGCAGTTTGCTAACATTCTTTTCGTGGAATCTGAAAAGTGGTATTTGGGAGCCAATTCGGGCCCACTGTGAAAAAGGAATATCCTCTCGTAACAACTAGAGAATACCTTTCTGAGAGGTTGTTTTCTGGTGTGTGACTTCATCACACAGAGTTCCACGCTTCCCTTCTTGTAACAGCTTGCTAACACTTTTGCCATGGATTCTGCAATGTGATATTTGGGAGCTCATTGAGGGCTATGGTGAGAAAGGATATATCCTCAGACAGAAACTGGAAAGAAGCCTTCTGAGAAACTGCATTGTGATGTGTGAATGCAACCCACAGAAATACACGTTTCTCTTCAGTCATCAGTTTGGTAACACAGTTTTCTGGAAATCTGCAATGGGATATTTCTCAGCGCAATGAAGCTTATGGTGACAAAGGAAATCTCCTCACATGAAAAGTAGAAAAAAGCTTCCTTAGAAACATCTTGTTGATGTGTGAATTCATCTCACAGAGTTACACTTATATTTCATGGAGCAGGCCATTAACAGTGTCTTTGAAGAAACTAAGAAAGGTTAGTTTGGATCGCCTGGGCGCCTGCGCTGATGAAGAAAATATCATCAGTGAAAAACGAGAGAGAAGCTTTCTGAGAAATTTCTTTGTGATCTGTGAATTCATCTCATAGAGATACAAATTACTCATCAGGAAGCAGTTTGCTAACACCCTTTTCGTGGAATCTGTAAAGTGATATTTGGGAGCCAATTCGGGCACACTATGAAAAAGGAAGGTTCCACCCGTAACAACTAGAGAATAGCTTTCTGAGAGATTGCTTTCTTATGTGTGACTTCAGCACACAGAATTCCACCCTTTCCTTCTTGGAACACTTTGCTAACACTGTTGCCGTGGATTTTGCAATGTGATATTTGGGAGCTCATTGACGACTATTGTGAGAAAAGATATATCCTCAGACAGAAACTGGAAAGAAGCCTTTTGAGAATCGGCATTGCGATGCATGAATGCATCTCAAAGAGTTACACGTTTCTCTGCAGTCATGAGTTTGCTAACATAGTTTTCTGAAAATCTGCAATGGGATATTTCTCAGCGCAATGAACCTTGTGGTGACAAAGGATATCTCCTCAGAAGAAAACTACAGAGAAGCTCCTTTAGAAACTTCCTGTTGGTATGTGAATTCATCTCACAGAGTTACAAATTATTCCTCAGGAAGCAGTTTGCTAACACTCTTTTCGTGGAATCTGTAAAGCGATATTTGGGAGGAAATTCGGGCGCACTGTGAAAAAGGAAGTATCCTCACTTAACAACAACAGAATAGCTTTCTGAGAGATTGCTTTGTGATGTGTGACTTCATCAAACAGAGTTCCACCCTTCCCTTCTTGGAACAGTTTACTAACATGGTTGCCGTGATTCTGCAATGTGATATTTGAGAGCTCATTGAGCACTATGGTGAGAAAGGATATATGTTCAGACAGAAACTGGAAAGAAGCCTTCTGAGAAACTGCATTGTGATGTGTGAATGCAAATCACAGAGTTACTCATTTCTCTTCAGTCATCAGTTTGCTAACACAGTTTTCTGGAAATCTTCAATGGAATATTTCTCAGCGCAATGTAGCTTATGGTGACAAAGGAAATATCCTCAGATGAAAACTAAAAAGAAGCTTCCTTAGAAACTTCCTATAGATGTGTGAATTCTTCTCACTGAGTTACACTTATATTTCATGGAGCAGGCCATTGACAATGTCTTTGAAGAAACAAAGAAAGGTTAATTGGATCGCATGGAGGCTTGTACTGGTAAAGGAAATATCATCAGTGAAAAACGAGAGAGAAGCTTTCTGAGAAATTTTTTTATGATCTGTGAATTCATCTCACAGAGTTACATCTTATTCCTCAGGAAGCAGTTTGCTAACACTCTTTTCATAGAATCTGTAACGTGATATTTGGGAGCCAATTCGGGCCGACTGTGATAAAGGAATTATCCTCACAGAACAACTAGAGAATAGCTTTCTGAGAGATTGCTTTCTGATGTGTGATTTCGTCACACAGAGTTCCACCCTACCCTTCTTGGAATAGTTTGCTAACACTGTTCCTAAGGATTCTGCAATGTGATATTTGGGAGCTCATTGCGGTCAATGGTAATAAAGTATGTATCCTCAGACAGAAACTGGAAAGAAGTTTTCTGAGAAAATGCATTGTGATGTGTGAATGCAACTCACAGGGTTCCACGTTTCTCTTCAGTCATCAGTTGGCTAACACAGTTTTCTGGAAATCTGCATTGGGATATTTCTCAGGGCAATGAAGCTTATGATTGCAAAGGAAATCTCCTCAGAGGAAAACTAGAAAGAAGCTTCCTTAGAAACTTCTTGTTGATGTGTGAATTCATCTCACAGAGTTACACTTATATTTCATGGAGCAGGCCATTAACACTGCCTTTGAAGAAACTAAGAGAGGTTACTTTGGATCGCATGGAGGCCTGCGCTGATAAAGGAAATATCATCAGTTCAAAACGAGAGGGAAATTTTCGGAGACATTCCCTTGTGATCTGTGAATTCATCTCACAGAGTTACAGCATATTCCTCAGGAAGCAGTTTGCTAACACTCTTTTCGTGGAATCAGAAAAGTGATATTTGGGACTCAAATCGGGCCCACTGTGAAAAAGGAAGTAACCTCACATAACAACTAGAGAATAGCTTTCTGAGAGATTGCTTTCTGATGTGTGACTTCATCACACAGAATTCCACGCTTCAATTCTTGGAATACTTTGCTAACACTGTTGCCATCGATTCTGCAATGTGATATTTCGGAGCTCATGGGGGGCTATGGTGAGAAAGGATATATCCTCACACAGAAACGGGAAAGAAGCCTTCTGAGAAACTGAATTGCAATGTTTGAATGCAACTCAGAGAGTTACACGTTTCTCTTCTGTCATGAGTTTGCTGACACAGTTTTCTGGAAATCTGCCATCGGATATTTTTCAGCGCAATGGAGCTTATGGTGAAAAAGGAAATCTCCTCAGATGAAAAGTAGAAAGAAGTTTCTTTAGAAAATACTTGTTAATGAGTGAATTCATCTCACAGTGTTACACTTATATTTCAAGGAGCAGGCCATTAACACTGACTTTGGAAAATCTAAGAAAGGTTACTTTGGCTCGCATTGAGGCCTGCGATGATAAAGGAAATATCATCAATTAAAAACGAGAGAGAAGCATTCTGAGAAATTTCTTTGTCATCTGTGAATTCATCTCAGAGAGTTACAACATATTCTGCATGAAGTAGTTTGCTAACACTCTTTTCGTGGAATCTGTAAAGTGATATTTGGGAGCCAAATAGGGCCCCCTGTGAAAAACGAAGTATCCTCACATAAGAACTAGAGAATAGATTTCTGAGAGATTGCTTTCTGGTGTGAGACTTTATCACACAGATTTCCACCCAACCCTTCTTGGGACAGTTTGGTAACACTGTTTCCGTGGATTCTGCAATGTGATATTTGGGAGATCATTGTGGGCTATGT
>NW_022332215.1:0-6277 GCF_002776525.5 Piliocolobus tephrosceles | reverse complement strand
GGGCGCGCGGCGAGCTGGGGCCGGGGTGCCCCTGGGCAGCGGGACCGGCGGCGCGGGGGCCTCTTGGAGTTCCGAGGCCTCGGGCGCGTCTAGGGGCGCGGAGCAGCTGCAGGGGCCGCGCATAGCGTGCGGGAACCCCGGGAGAGTCGGGTCTGGAGCCCTCCCGGCCTCCCAGAAGTCGGTAGGAGTCCGGCTGCCCCGGAGGAGGGCAGTCCCGCCCGCCCTCGCCGAGGCCGCGTACCGGGTCCAGGTCGCGGTTCGGCCTGAGTAGCCGCGTGCTCAGGCGTCCGTGCCCGCCAGGTTGATGCTTCGCTGCCCAAACACTGGTGTCTCTCTTGGGTGTGGTTCTTAGATTCTACCCCCGCCCCGCACTTTGGAATTTAGCCCCTCGTGAAACCAGAGCTGCACTGCCCGAGCAGTGAAACTTTCGGCTTGGCATTGAAGAAAGTAGAGAAAAACATGTCAGTTCTCTAGGGGTTTTTCTCAGCCCATCTATAAGATAATGTTTTTTTTGTAGAGATGAGGTGTCACTATATTGCCCAGCAAGTGTTGTTGAACTCTTGGCCTCAAGCGATCCACCTGCCTCAACCTGCTAAGGTGCTGGGACTACATGCGTGACCACCGCCCCCTCTAAGTTAATTTTTTTTTTTTGAGACGGAGTCTCGCACTGCGCTCAGGCTGGGAGTGCAGTGGCGCTATCTTGGCTCACTGCAACTTCCACCTCCTGGGTTCAAGCAGTTTTCCTGCCTCAGCCTCCTGAGTAGCTGGGATGACAGGCATGCGCCACCACGCCCGGCTAATTTTTCTATTTTTAGTACAGACGGGGTTTCACCGTGTTGACCAGGCTGGCCTGGAACTCCTGACCTCAGGTGATCCGCCCACCTCGGCCTACCAAAGCATTGGGATTACAGGCGTGAGCCACCGTGCCTGGCCCCCTTCTAAGATAATTTATAAAGGGTGCGGTGCAGTGGTGTGATCTCCGCTCACAGCAACCTCCGCCTCCCAGGTTCAAGCGATTCACCTGCCTCAGCCTTCCCAAGTAGCTGGCATTATAGGCATGTGCCACCAAACCTGACTAATTTTGTATTTTTAGTAGAGTTGGGGTTTCTCCATGTGGGTCAGGCTGGTCTCAAACTCCTGACCTCAGGTGATCCGCCCACCTCGGCCTCCCAAAGTGCTGGGATTATAAGCGTCAGCCACCACACCTGGCCTGGGTTTCAGTTTTAAGATCTCCATTCCGGGATGGGCGCGGTGGCTCAAGCCTGTAATCCCAGCACTTTGGGAGGCCGAGACGGGCGGATCACGAGGTCAGGAGATCGAGACCATCTTGGCTAACATGGTGAAACCCCTTCTCTACTAAAAAATACAAAAAACTAGCCGGGCAAGGTGGCGGGCGCCTGGGGTCCCAGCTACTCGGGAGGCTGAGGCAGGAGAATGGCGTGAACCCGGGAGGCGGAGCTTACAGTGAGCTGAGATCCGGCCACTGCACTCCAGCCCGGGCGACAGAGCGAGACTCCGTCTCAAAAAAAAAAAAAAAAGATCTCCATTCGGGGACAAGGATGGGAAAGCATGAAAAACAGTGTTTTTGTTTGATTTTCAGCTGGTGTTGACTTGGATTTCTAGTTTAAGAAAAGCTAAGCAGACTTTTTCGGATTACATTGGTCACTGAGAATTTCAGTGATGGGGGAACAAATTACATGTGAAATAGTAGCCCTGAACTTTCAAGAGTTAAATCAGTGGACACTTGGGAAGATGTCAGAGTCGTGCTGTTTTACTTGCATCCTCCATGTAAATCAAAATTTCAGAAGTTAAGTATGGGTAAAATAAATACCTACACATGTAGGTAGCACTGAGTTTGCTGCCATGGTGCCTGGGGCAGATGCCTAAGAAGCGATGAAAGGGAATTTTAAATACGGTATCAGACTTGTAGGCATCCCGCCCGTTTTATGGACTCACTTTATTGATGAGTCCATAAAACGCTACAGGCTGTGGGCCAGATTCAGTGCTTGCGGGCATTTGATGCTAACCTGAGTAAGCATAACTGCTTTATGTGTGGTGTGTACATGTGTGTACACTAAATGCTTGGTGTGCTTCCATGTGGAAACCCAGAGATTTCAGGAATTGGGACATATTTTAACAACATCAGTAACTTATGGAGGGGTTCATGTGCTTCCAGGGACACCAAAAAGTCTTCTGTCAGTTGACAGCCCAAAATACACATGATTATAAAAATATTTTCTCCTGGGCTCTGAAAAATAGTTTAAATAATTAAGGTGGATTTGGTTCACACATGAATTAAAACATTAGTTTTGGGGCCGGCCAGGGTGGCCTGTAATCCCAACACTTTGGGAGGCCAAGGTGGGCAGATTGCTTTGAGCTCAGGAGATCGAGACCAGCCTGTCCAGCATGGTGAAACCCCATCTCTACAAAAAATACAAGAATTAGCTGGGCGTTGGTGGCTCCTGCTTGTAGTCCCCGCCACATGAGAGGCTGAGGCTGGAGAGTTACTTGAGCCTGGGAAGCTGAGGCTGCAGTGAGCTGAGCTCGCCCCACTGCACTCCAGCCTGGGCGACAGAGCGAGACCCTGTCTCAAAATAACAAAAAAAACAAAACAACAAAACCCATTAGTTTTGGAAGAATTTGCTGCTGTTTTCTGTAGTACAGTAGTTCAGCATCTGTAGAGAGCCAGTGTTTGGCATCTGTGACAAATGTCTTTCTTTTTTACATCAATGAATTAAATCAAAGAATTAAATATCATTGAATTAAAAATCAGTGAATTAAATATTCATTGATGAATATTCAAGCTAGTGAATGGCAGCGCATCTATCACGGTAAGGCTCAGATGGTCAGGGTACAGGCCTTCTTTCCTGTGACGGCGTCCCAGACAGATGACCGTGAGCTAGTGTGGAGGTGCCCACACCCAGGGTGCTCCCTCCATGCTGATGGGGCTCACAGAGTGGCTGCCGCTGAAGTGGTCTGTGAGCAGCAGGATATCACAGCTCACTGGGCCTTGACCTTTAGAAGCTGTGTTCCTGCTGAGGCCAAGATGACACACTACCCAGCAGCGTTCACAAAAAGTCCTTAGCTGCTGAAATGTCACTGGGGGCACATGGTTGCAACCCATCCTCCATCTATGGGTGCTTCTTATTTATTTACCAATCTTATTTTATTGTTTTAGAGATAGGATCTTGCTCTGTTGCCCAGGCTGGAGTGCAGTGGCATGCAATTATAGCTCACTGCAGCCTTAAAGTCCTGGGGTCAAGGGATCCTCTTGCCCCAGCCTTCCAAGTAGCTGGGACTACAGGCATATGCCACCATACCTGGCTAAATAAGAAAGTTTTTTTGTAGAGATTGGGTCTCACTATGTTGCCCAGGTTAGTCTTGAACTCCTGGGCTCAAGGGATCCTCCAGCCTCAGCCTCCTGAGTAGTTGAGACTACAGGTGCGTGACACCATGCCTGGCTCTGTCGATCCTTCTTGCTTCCAGCCAGGAGCAGCTGTTGGCTGGTAAAGTGTGTGCAATGTGAGGAAGTTGATGTGGGGGACAGATTCCACGTAGACCAGGGACAGCAGTGTGGAGTGGTGGCTGGGAGATCCCCCTTGAGTTGGTCCTGGATTTTAGGGTTTTATTTGTTCCCTGTGGCTTGTTCAGCACTCCAGGCTTTTGAACCCAACATGCTTCTCTAAAGCCCTCTCTCCAGCCCCTTTTAGCCAGGACCACTTACATCATGGCAGGCTGTGTTGCAGTCACCTGCGTGGCCAGGTTGAGAGGCATAGCCAGAGCTCCTGGGCTCCTATAGTATGTGGCAGGAAGGACGACAGACCATGGCAGGGGTTCTGTTGAAGCCCTTATCTAGTCTCTTTTGCATACTCCTTGCAGGCTTGTAGCAGCAGCAGCAGTAGTAGCAGCAAATTCTATAGTTCCCTGATGTCTAAGAGGGTGGGAGGTTCGGTTTGCAGCTTAAGGAGTGAAGGCACATGAACTGTAGCTTCCTTAGCTAAAAATTGTATTTGCATTTCCTTTTATTCTGTACCTTCTCTGTTCCTTAAATTACCCATTTACTGTTTGCTATCTGAATCCTCATCAGAGAGTGCAGCATTCTGACAGAGCATTTTAAGATTGTCTCCAGTGGCGGTGTCTGAGCACCTCTGGGCGTGGGTGGTGTCCTTGATCCCCTGGTCGATGGGGCTGAAGGTGACCCATGATGATCTCTCTTTGAGGCGCGTGTTGAGAGTTGGAAGAACACCCTGCCGTGTGTTCTCACGTGTTGCAAGGTGTACCATGTGTGACGTGACACAAAGGTGGAAAACGGTGGCCTTGAGCCTGGAGGATGTGGGGTTCAGAAGACGCCCACCACCTTGGGGGCTGTAGCGCGCCTTCCTTTCTCTCTGAGTGTTGTTGGGGCTGGTGGAGCGATTGTCTCCATCTTACTTGTGAGGGTCCAACCCTCACTCAGGTTTATACACATAGCCAGGACTAGAGGCAGCTTTCCTGCCTCCGACCTTCCTGCCTTCCCTGTCACTCAGCTCTGCAGCTGAGGGGGGAGGTGCTCAAGCTGCCAGCCTCTGTGATGTTCGTGCAGTGAGACTTGTGGGGAGTGGCATTGCTGTGTCCTGGGCATCCCTTCTTAGCATGAGAGGCATTCCTGTAGTTGTAAAAGTTTCCAGAAATTGCTTTAAAGTGGAACTATGCTTGTAGCCAAAATATAGCTCGACTGAACATTTAAACTGAGTTTCTTGCTTTGAGTTTGAGCGGGAGGGCATCATCGTGAGTCTTGTCTTGAGAAAACCTCCGGTCGTGTTTCATGGACCCACCTTTCCTAATCCTTGTCCTCTTAATGGTTTCAACAGGACAGATTGATTCACTTTGGAGCTGTAAGTACTGATGTATTAGGGTGCAGCGCTCATTGTTCATTGACGCAGAGTCCCAAAATGAATATCCAAGAGCAGGGTTTCCCCTTGGACCTCGGAGCAAGTTTCACCGAAGATGCTCCCCGACCCCCAGTGCCTGGTGAGGAGGGAGAACTGGTGTCCACAGACCCGAGGCCCGCCAGCTACAGTTTCTGCTCTGGGAAAGGTGTTGGCATTAAAGCTGAGACTTCGACGGCCACTCCGAGGCGCTCGGATCTGGACCTGGGGTATGAGCCTGAGGGCAGTGCCTCCCCCACCCCACCATACTTGAAGTGGGCCGAGTCACTGCACTCCCTGCTGGATGACCAGGATGGGATAAGCCTGTTCAGGACTTTCCTGAAGCAGGAGGGCTGTGCTGATTTGCTGGACTTCTGGTTTGCCTGCACTGGCTTCAGGAAGCTGGAGCCCTGTGACTCGAACGAGGAAAAGAGGCTGAAGCTGGCGAGAGCCATCTATCGAAAGTACATCCTTGATAACAACGGCATCGTGTCCCGGCAGACCAAGCCAGCCACCAAGAGCTTCATAAAGGGCTGCATCATGAAGCAGCTGATCGATCCTGCCATGTTTGACCAGGCCCAGACAGAAATCCAGGCCACTATGGAGGAAAACACCTATCCTTGTTTCCTGAAGTCTGATATTTATTTGGAATATACCAGGACAGGCTCGGAGAGCCCGAAAGTCTGTAGTGACCAGAGCTCTGGGTCAGGGCCAGGGAAGGGCATATCTGGATACCTGCCGACTTTAAATGAAGATGAGGAATGGAAATGTGACCAGGACATGGACGAGGACGATGGCAGAGACGCTGCTCCTCCCGGAAGACTCCCTCAGAAGCTGCTGCTGGAGACAGCTGCCCCGCGGGCCTCCTCCAGTAGACGGTACAGCGAAGGCAGAGAGTTCAGGTGAGTCCGACGCCAAGCGTCCCGCTTTCTGTACTCACCTCCGAGAGCTGGAGAACAAGCCAGGGAAAGGTGCTGATGAGGCGGGCGTTAACCCACACTGGATGTCCTGCTGCCGTTGGGGCTGGATTTTGGTTCTGTTCTTATTCGTGATACTTTTGCATTTGTCATTAGGTACTTTTGTATGTTTGTAATGTTGAGAATACTTTTACTGAGAACGGACCAGACTAAAATAGATGACTTTATGAGTCATTAGGAACCTTGTAATTCTTCGAAGTCATGATGACATGTAAACTGTACCCTTCATCAGAAAAGTCTGTGCCCTCTTAAATAGGATCTGGATCTGTCCAGTAGACGTGGTCCTTTGTGCTTCATAAAGGGAGGAGTGGCCGGGCGCGGTGGCTCAAGCCTGTAATCCCAGCACTTTGGGAGGCCGAGACGGGCGGATCACGAGGTCAGGAGATCGAGACC
>NW_022332214.1:0-15804 GCF_002776525.5 Piliocolobus tephrosceles | reverse complement strand
AAAAAAAAAAAAAAAAAAAAAAAAAAAAAAAAAAAAAAAAAAAATAATAATAATAATAATAATAATGGAAATAGAATGGCATTTTCTTCCAAACTGTTAGAAGAAACATGAAAAAATATATTTAAAAAATAATAAGTTTCTGGCCATCCAGTCAGGAGCTTAGAAGAAAAGGACTGGAATAAAAGACTAAGTCTGGGGTATAAACATATGGGAATGGGTATAAATGTAGTTTTTTTGTATTACACATTAATACCCATCAGAAAACATACACCATGCAACAGGCACATAACAAACAAGAAGACAAAATAATTTAGCCTGCTGTCATTAGCCAGCCTTCATCATCAGCCACCCTAGAGCTGGCACAATGAGCACATGAGCAGAGTGGCCAGGGTGGCAGAGTTAGAGGCCTAACAGCATAGACTCCTATTTTCCAAGGATAGCGTATTTAGTGCTGTCTCTGAATTTTTAATCTCTCAGCAACAGAGACCAATACTGAGCTCATGTAATGGCGCTATTCTTTAAAAACCAGCCAGTCACTTGGGTAAGTCATCTACATTGGGTTCTATCTATCTGAGAGACCAGTGATTTGTTCTCACGGGATATATATTTATTCCATGTATGGGTTTGCCTTTCCTGTTTGAAGAGCCGCAGCCAGCATTACCATCCAGGGACTTAACGGAGGGCTAATCCATTGGCATGGAATCCTATGCATTATTACATCTGACATCATCCGACCAGGGTGCACATTTCAAAACAAAGGAAATGAAAGAATGGCCCCATGACCATGATATCCACAGCTGGTATCACATACTGTACCAATCAGAAGCAACTGGTTTCGTAGAGCACGGGAAGAGCCTTTTAAGGGAGCAGCTAAAACAAAAACTTGGATGCAATGTTCTGCAAAGAAAGAGTACCATCTTCCAAGAAGCAGTACAAGTATCAAACTGTAGAGATTTCTATGTGGCACTTGGCACTTCCCAAGAGGAGGACTATGTGAATCCAGGTACCAAGAAGTCAAAGCAAGAGGGGTTCCCTTACTATCACTTCCAATTAAGAGTACTTTAGGCTTTCTATCTCCACAATTCTGTGTTCTGCATGGTTAGAGGTCCTGGTCCCCAAAGAGGATAGACTCTTGTCAGTGAACACTTCTTTTTTAAACTTTAAAACAAAGATTTATTGAAGTGTAATTGGCATACAATAAACTTCACATGTCCAAATTGTACAACTTGATATATTTTATCTATGCAAGAATGAAACCATCACTCCAATTAAGCTAATGAATAGATCCACCTCCCTCAAATGTTTACTTGTGCCCTTTTGTAACTCTTTTCTCCTGCCCCTTCTAAAGCTTCCCTCCAAGCAACAACTGGTCTGTGTTCCAACACTATAAATTGGTTTTCATTTTCCAGGATTGTATATAAATTGAATCATGCAGTATGAACTCTTTTTGTTTGGCTTTAGTCATTTGGCATAATTAGAGATGTATTCATGTTGTTGCACGCATCAGTGGTGTATGTACCACAGTTTGTTCATCCATTTACCTGTGGATGGATCTTTGAGCTGTTTACAGGTTTTGAAAATTAAAAATAAAACTGCTTTATATATTTACATACAAACAATTGTATGAGCGCACATTTTTATTTCTATTGTGTAAATACTTATGGGAGGAATGGCTGGATCATATGATAGGTGGACATTTACCTTATAAGAAAGTAGCAAACTGTTTTCCCAAGTGACTGTACAACTTTATATTTCTAGCAGCAGTGTACAAAGTTTCAGTTCGTTCACATCTTTGCCAATATTTGGCATGGTGAGTGCTTTTAAATTTAGCCATTCTAATAAGTATGCAGTTGTATCTCATTGTGGTCTTAATATACATTTCCCTAATGACTAATGATGTTGAACATTTTTATGTGCTTAATTTCAATCCATATATCTTTTTTGGTGAAGTATTTGTTCAAGTCTTCTGTCCATCTTATTATTGGCTTGCCTGTACTTTTTATTGTTGAGTTGTAAGAGTTCTTTATATATTCTGGGTACAAGTTCTTTGTCAGATATATGATTTGCAATTATTTTCTTAGTCTATGGCTTGTCTTTTCATTCTCTTAACAATGTCTTATAAAGAATTATGGATAAATTTATAATTTTGATATGTACAATGTATCATTTTTATCCTTTTATGGATTGAGATTTGGTTGTATCTAATACAGAGATCAGAAAACTAATTCTCTACAGTACCAAAAAGTAAATAGCTTAAGCATTCAGGACCACATGGTCTCTGTCACAATTATTCAACTCTACATTTGTGACACAAAAGTAATCGTGGCCAAATACATAATGAATAGATAAGGAGGTGTTCCAATAAATATGTATGTATAAAAACAGGTAGTGGGCTGGATGTGGCCTAAAGATTGTAGTTTCCCAGCCCTTAATCTAAGAAATCTTTACATTTAGGTCTATGATCCATTCTGAGTAAAATTTTAAATGTATTATAAGGTGTGGACTTTGCATATGGATATCCAAATTTTCCAGCCCCATTTGTTGAAAAGACTCTACTTTGCCCAGTAAATGGTCATTACACCATTTTAAAAAATCACTTTTACTGTCTTAATACCATAAACTAGGTGGCTTATAACAACAGCAATTTCTTTCTCACAGTTCTAGTGGCTGACAAGTCCAAGATCAAGGTGCTAAGAGATTCAGTGTCTAGTGAGAGGCCACTTTCTGGCTCATAGACCAGTGCCTTTTTGCTGTGTTCTCACACGTGGAAGGGAAAAGGGGTTTTCTTCAGGCCTCTTTTATAAGGGAACCACTACTTCCATTTTTGAAGGCTCTGATATCATGATCTACTTACCTCCCAAATAACCCACCTCCTCATACTATCACATTGGTGATTAAGTTTCAACATATGGATCTTGAGAAATAAACCAGAAACAGAAAGAAAAATACTATGTGATTTCACTCATATGTGGGATCTTAGAAAGTCGAACTTATAGAAGCAGAGAGTAGAATTGGAGGTTACCAGAGGTGGCAGGGGTTTGGGGGAGATGTTGGTCAAAGGATACAAAATTTTAGTTAGATAGGAGGAATAAATTGAGATTTGTTATACAACATGGTAACTATAGTTAATAACAATGTATTGTACACTTGAAAATTGCTAAAAGAATAGTTTTTTTGTTTTTTTGTTTTGTTTGAGACGGAGTCTCGCTTCGTCGCCCAGGCTGGAGTGCAGTGGCGCGATCTCGGCTCACTGCAAGCTCTGCCTCCCGGGTTCACGCCATTCTCCTGCCTCAGCCTCCAAGAAGCTGGGACTACAGGCACCCACCACCACGCCCGGCTAATTTTTTTTTGTATTTTTAGTAGAGACGGGGTTTCACCATGTTAGCCAGGATGGTCTCAATCTCCTGACCTCGTGATCCACCCGCCTCGGCCTCCGAAAGTGCTGGGATTACAGGCCTGAGCCTGTAATTCTTGGCCGTGCCCGGCCAAGAAGAGATTTTAAGCATTCTCACCACAAAAATGATTTATAAGTGAATCATGGATATGTTAATTAGCTTAATGTAGTCATTGTATACATATTTAGCCAATTTAGCCAATATACACATATATGAAACATATATCAAAACATGCTGTATATGTATATGTATATATATATGTACACCATAAAGATGTATAATTTTTATATGTCAGTGTAAAAACTTAAATGAATGATAAAAAACAAAAACATGAATTTTGAAGGGACACAAACTTTCAGATTATAGCATTTACATACAGGTATGGGTCTGTTTCTGGACTCTTTATTCTTCCCCATTGATCTATTTGTGTATCTTCACACCAATACCACATTGCCCTTATTACTATAGTTTTAGACGTCATTAAAAACAGGTGATGTTAGTTCTCCAACTTTTGTTCATCTCTTCAGAAGTTGTCTTGGCTGCTCTAGGTCCTTTGCATTGCCTATGAATTTTAGAATCAGTTTGTCAATTTCTACCAAAAAGGCCTCCTGGGATTTTGATAAGCATTTACTTGGATCCATGGGTCAATTTTTGAAGAATTGACATATTAACAATTTGGAGTCTTCTTACCCATGAACTGTGGCCACCAAGAAATGGGCTGCCTAAATCTCCTGCTTCGTGGAACATAGTTGACCATCAGCCCCAACTGTGGGTCCACCATCACATTTGTGTCAATGCTACACTATCTCCATGCTGCTCCTAGCCAAAATGTGAGTAAGGAAGGGAAACAAGTGCAGGCCTATTCCTGCAGGACATGGGTCTTCTTTAATAGACAACCTTGGGTCAAGAAAGACCCACTGACTTGGCTGATGCTTTCTTAGAACTGCACTGCAATCTGATACTCTTCCCCATATCTCCTCTTTCAGCACTCTCCTTCTACAGGGATCTGACCTGCACCACTATCTGAAGACTCTCACAGCCTAATCCTGATGGCCTCCTTTTGTCCTTCATGGGTATTTCCCCTAATAAAGCCCTTATATGTCTAACCCTGTCTTGGTATCTGCTTCTCGAAGGATCCAAACTAACACATGCCATGAAGATTTGTGGTTTGTGCTGCTGCTTAGTCAGAGATGGACACTGCCTTAGAATGTGGGAAGGATATGAGTAGCAGAATCACTTTAGTAGTAGAAAAGATTAACTAGTCAAATCCTCATATGGTACAAATGCAGTAGATTTTTATATAACTTGACACAGTTTCATCTTGGAACAGTGCTTAGCATCTATTTTCTTGCTTCTCTTCCTATTACAATTTGTGGTTCTTGTGATACTCACAAATCCAGCAATTGCACACATTGACTGAGGAACATTTTACATTATTAAGCAATTCATAGTATTCCTAAACTTGTATATACATCCATCAAGACATAACATGGGTGAAATATAACACCAATTCCTTGTGATGGCCTCTAATGTGTGTCAAACTAAATATTTGTGGATAATCTAATACAAGAAAGTTTAAGAGGTAAATTTATACATTTTTAAATTGAGTAAAATATTTAAATGCTACATAAATTCGGTTGAAAGGGTTGTATCAATTTTGCTTTTTAATTTTCTTAATTTTAATATTTTGGGAGAAAAATACATTTAAAAAATAGTTTTTATTCAAATTTACATTTTATATAAAAATGTTAAATTTTGTAAACTTTTAGTATATTTTCATTTGTAATCCTTTAAACCAGAACTGCAAATTGAGCACAGATTCTGTGAAAATCTTCTTTTTTTTTTGAGACGGAGCCTCACTCTGTCACCTGGGCTGGAGTGCAATGGCCAGATCTCAGCTCACTGCAAGCTCCGCCTCCCGGGTTTACGCCATTCTCCTGCCTCAGCTTCCCAAGTAGCTGGGACTACAGGCGCTCACCACCTCGCCTGGCTAGTTTTTTGTATTTTTAGTAGAGACGAGGTTTCACCGTGTTAGCCAGGATGGTCTCAATCTCCTGACCTCGTGATCCGCCCGTCTCAGCCTCCCAAAGTGCTGGGATTACAGGCTTGAGCCACCGCGCCCAGCCAAAAATTTTGATTATAACAACGTAATAGTTATCTTTCAGCAGTGAAAGCAAGAAGAGTAGATTTAGTAGTACTAACATATACTAACCTATAAATTATATATGTATTTATGTTATTACTTATCCAAACACCATCAGACTGTAAACAGAAAGTCAGATACATAAACTAATAATTAAATTTAGTAGTTTTGGGCACTTCACTAACATTCAGCATATGAAAAATATAGTTTTACACGTTTCAATTTTATGAATATAAAGTTATATTCATCAAGGTAGGAGACAGACTATCATTTTATTTAACATTTACTTAGCTTTATATGCAACCTTTTTCTAAATATTTTTATGTAATTTTTATTAGGATTTTTTTTGCAGATACTTATCTCTGGACTAGAAGAGAATCCTTTGCCTTGCCTGAGTGATCAAATTATTTCAATATTCAACTTTTAAATATGTATGAATATGGTAGATGAGTTTTTGCTGGCATGCTTCCTCTGGGCCCTGCAAATTTTTAGGATAGGCCTGGTTTCACTGTGAGTGTGAGTGTGGAATGATTGAAAAGGGGTTTCTCAAGAGCTTCTAGAGCTGGAATCTCCACTTCATTCCTTGATGGATGGGATGTGCATAGATATTTCTTGGGGCAAAGAGAGAGCCCAAGAGCTCCTTCTTCACTCCTATCTGGCAGCCAGGAAATAGGTGGGCTTGATAGGTATGTAGCTTTAAACAAGCCACAGCCCCCAGCAGGGCCAGTCCTTTTTCTTTTCCCCTCTTGCCACCTAACCCCACCATGTTTCTCATCTTCTTTCCAAGGTCACAGGTCTCCTTCCCAGCTTTTCATTCACATCCCTCCACTCAAGCAAGCCTCTGGTCCCCTTTTATCCACAGAAGTCAAATTTTCAGGGACTTCTGCCTGCACCTAAAACTATGTCTTCACCACCAAGGATGTCTCCCTTATATTTCTGGTCCACTGAGAAGTTTATCTTTCTTTCTTTCTTTTTTTTTTTAAATGGAGTCTCACACTGTTGCCTAGGCTAGAGTGCAGTGGTGCTATCTTGGGTCACTGCAACCTCCACCTCCCAGGTTCAAGTGATTCTCCTGCCTCAGCCTCCCAAGTAGCTGGGATTACAGGTGTCCACCACCATGCCTGGCTAATTTTTGTATTTTTAGTAGAGACAGGGTTTCACCATGTTGTTGCTCGAACTCCTGACATCAAATGATCCACCTGCCTCGGCCTCCCAAACTGCTGGGATTACAGGCAAGAGTCACCACACCCAGCTGAGTGTTTTATCTTTTTGAGTATAACCATGCCTTTCTAATTTTATTTTCTATTATTATTTTTATGTGTCTTAAATGGGGGAAAAATAAGGCTTAAATATATGGTGCATTTTATTTCCTACAACATTTTTTACTAATCAAGATAAACCATTTTGCACATGTATTTATATTTCTTCTTTTGAAAATTTTTGGTTCATAGCCTTTGCCCAATTTTTATTGGCATGTTATTTTATGTGTATTTTTTAAATGTCACTAATTTGCAACTTTTCTTTATATATTAAGGTCATTGGCCGTTTACCTTATTTTTATAAAACTTTTACCCCAGATTATCATTTGCCATTAAATATTGTTTATTATTCATTTAGGTGGACAGATGATTCTATGGTTCTTCTGTTACCATCTATATTCCCTTAATGTTCCCGTGTCAACATTAAGAGTCTTTTGTTTGAAAGATTTTTAATGTCTGTATCCCCTTTTTAAAAGTGGCAATAACTAAAGAACCTATCAATTTCTACCTGGAGTGCATGTTCCAAAGCTATATAATGCAGCTGCATTATTCTGATTCCCTACTTTATGACTAATTGAATCTACATGCACAAAAACGTTTTGTACAACAGCTGGAGAATTAAAATATTAAACCCTCAGTGATGATTGCTAATTATTTTCTTTCTTTCCTGGTGACAGAACTCAAGTTGTCAGAATGTAAAGGCAATGTACGGTACAAATAGAAACCACATTACTGTGAATTCAATTTGCACACATCATTATTGGAGAAAGACGCTAATCATAACTTACCAAAGAAAACACTGTAGCCGGAATAATTTGTATTTAATTCTTCTTAATGAAAACAATGTAGAAATGCTCCTGAAGTTTCCACAAAGTGCTCTCCCCATGTGAGAGTTAGTGCCCATCTGCTACCTTGCTTTTGTGTGGATCCTTCACTCAACATAAAGCAATTACTTAGCTAAATCCAGTGGTTCTCTATCAGGTTGATTCTTAGCTGCATTACCATTTCTGCCTTTCAAGGTTTGATTTCTCTCTTTCCTAGATTTCCCTTCTTTTACATGGAGTATAATCAAAGAAGTGCCAGATTTAGGGTCAGAAATCAATCATTAGAATCCAACTGATCAATTTCCAGCTGTGTGACCTTGGGTCTACTTACATAAACATTTTGAGTTTTAGTAAATTCACAAAGTTGTTAGAATTTAATTATATGAGCTAACATATGTAAAAACACTAAGCCTAAAACACTGGGTAATTACTTGGATTCAAGTGGCAATTTAGCTATTGACTTTTGGAAAGCCCTGTAGTTCAGTCCTCAGCCCTCTGACTTTTTGCCCTCTAAATGTATTCACTCACATAATTCCATGAAATACCTCTTCAAAACATAACTAGCACCTCTATCAGACCCTTTCCTTCATTGCTCCCACCAGAGGGTCCCACCTTTACTAGGGGCCCAACTTGGAACAAAATCAACTTGTATTTGCTTTTTTTGTTTCTGTTTTGTTTTGTTTTGTTTTATGAGATGAAGTCTCACTCTATTGCCCAGGCTAGAATGCAGTGGTGCTATCTTGGCTTGCTGCAACCTCCACCTGCCAGGTTCAAGCGATTCTCCTGCCTCAGCCTCCCGAGTGGCTGGAACTACAGGCGAGTGCCACCATGCCTGGCTAATTTTTGTATTTTTAGTACAGATGGGGTTTCCCCATGTTGGCCAGGCTAGTCCTGAACTCCTGACCTCAGGTGATGGACCCACCACAGCCTCCCAAAGTGTTGGGATTACAGGAGTGAGCCAATGTGCCCAGCTTCTGCATTTGTTGATATTTTGATTATTAAATGTTTCTCATTGTGTGTGTTCAATCATACCAATTAGATGATCAACTTTTTAAAGGCAGAGGCCATGTCTTCAGTTTTTGCAGTAGACACTGTAAGCACAAAAGGAGTGAGGTACACCATAGGATGTGACATTTTCTTTGTTTCTTCTTAAATAAATGCTGCAGCATTCTCTTTCAGTTTGCAGATTTGATTCACCTGATAAGACAGCCTCATCAATGAAAGACAGTGAAACCATTCTGCTTTTTCACTAGCTTCATCGATGTAAAAGTATACTTTTCATTCCGTGACTACTCAGGGAAAGGGCTAGGCACACTATGGAGGCGAAGCAGTAGACTGGAAGTAAACCAATGTAGTGAGAGATTGTTAGTGAGCAGTGAAGGAGAAAAGAGTCAAACAAGCTGTGGAAGTAAATGGTACATAGGCAATTTGAAGGTGTACCTATTTTTACAGCTCTAATAATTAAATGACAACACTCACACTCATTTACTGATATATCAGCATTTTTCTCCATGCAAATTTATATTTTGACCTCTGCACTATATAGGTAGGCATTTACCCTGCTGTTTCACCACCTGCTGCTTTAACAGCTGCTAATAAGCAGGAATCTCAGCTTCTATAGAAGCAAGTCAGGGAAGGGACTAGCAAGAAGAAAGGAAGAAACCGAGAGAGGGGGCTAGGAAGAAGGACGAAGGGATCTATGGAAAACGATCGAGGGTAAAATCAAGGAGAGAAGACTGGAAAGTGTGAGGAAGAATGGGGTGACTGGGGGAGTTGGAAAAGTTAAGAGCATAAGGATTTTAAAGATCTGTTGTACGTACTGGATTCATAAATTAGTTGCTTTTCAGAGCTACCTACAGTGGATGAAGGGGGCTTATACCCAAAGTCTGATCAACTCCTTTATATGGAGATGGGTAATACTACAGGAGATCTCCCAGGAGATAGAGGAAGAGGCTGAGGAGTTTCTTCTCCGTCATACCCTTGCCCTCTTCCCTACCTGGTGATCCCTCTCCATCATTTTTCTCCTCCACTTCTCTCCTCAACTCTGCATTTAAAATCCTGAAAACTGTGAAGGACAATAAGGCAAATGCATTGTATTCTCCCTCTCACCCATGGCCGTTTTCTAAGTTTGAGCACTGAATATATCATGGGGTGAGCTATACTGGGCATAAGCTCTGTGTAACCTACGTCTAACTTCCAAGAACTCAAAATCCACATAGTTTGTTCAGGATAAGAGTGGTGAGGGTTGAGGTGGGAATCCATCCAGCCTGATTATAAAAGTTAAACCTAATCAGAGAGAAGAGACTGGCTTATCCTGAAAAACTCAACATACACTGTATAAAGTACACATAAAATGATTAACAAAGGAAGGTAGAAGAGAAACACACTGCAAAGTGCATATATAATTATTCACCTCCAAAGAGAAAGACTTTCTTAGTCTACTGAAAATAGGAATATTTCAAGGAATATCATTCTCAAAGTCAGTGTTACATTTTTAGTTAAAATTAGATTTTTTTCCTTTGCCTCATAAGAAGAAACTACACTAGCTGATAGAAAAATTATGGCATCTAATGCATAACAGAGGATATACATCAAATACACATGGTTATTGATTTCATGAAATGTTTGCTTCTTTACCCAGAAATGTGAGGCCACATAAGCCAGATTTCACAGACGAACTATAAGTGATCTAATAAATAGAAATAATACTATAAAATGGTAATATTTAACATATTCTAACCTGGACAGAATAACTACTACTATGAAATAGTTTATACAAAACTACAAAGGGAGCAAAGTGAAAGGCAATTCATTTCTTCATGCTTAATTTATGCAAAACATCAAATGGGCCTAAATAATTGAGGCTACTTACAATTGTAAAGACTTCTAAGAGAGCGCGCCCAAGATGGCCCAATAGGAACAGCTCCAGCCTCTAGCTCCCAGTGTGAGCGACACAGAAGACAGGTGATTTCTGCATTTTCAACTGAGGTACCAGGTTCATCTCACTGCGGCGTGTCCTGTGGGACAGTTGGCGCTGGTCCGCGGGTGCAGCCCAACCAGCCAGAGCTGAAGCAGGGCGAGACATTCCCTCACCTGGGAAGGGCAAGGGGGAAGGGAATTCCTTTTCCTAGCCAAAGGAAATTGAGACACACAACACCTGGAAAATCGGGTAACTCCCACCCTAATGCTGCGCTTTACAAGGGTCTTAGCAAACCAGCACACCAGGAGATTATATCCCACACCTGGCCCTGAGGGTCCCACGCCCATGGAGCCTCCCTCATTGCTAGCACAGCTGTCTGAGATCTAACTGCAAGGAGGCAAGGAGGCTGGGGGAGGGGCGCCCGCCATTGCTGAGGCTTAAGTAGGTAAACAAAGCCCCCAGGAAGCTCGAATTGGGTGGAACCCACCAAATCTCAAGGAGGCCGGCCTGCCTCTGTAGACTCCTCCTCTGGGAACAGTGCATAGCTAAAGAGAAAGCAGCAGAAACCTCGGCAGAGGTAAATGCTCCTGTCTGACAGCTTTGAAGAGAGCAGTGGATCTTCCAGCAGGGAGGTTGAGATCTGAGAATGGACAGACTGCCTGCTCAAGTGGGTCCCTGACCCCTGAGTAGCCTAACTGGGAGACATCATTCACTAGGTGCAGACCGACACATCACACCTCACACGGTGGGGTACAGCCCTAAGACAAAGCTTCCAGAGAGAGAATCAGAGAGCAACACTCACTGTTCGGTCTTCGCTGCTGATACCCATGCAAACAGGTTCTGGAGTGGACCTCAAGCAAACTCCAACAGACCTACAGCTGAGGGTCCTGACTGTTAGAAGGAAAACTAACAAACAGAAAGGACACCAACACCAAAACCCCATCAGTACGTCACCATCATCAAAGACCAAAGGCAGATAAAACCACAAAGATGGGAAAAAAGCAGTGCAGAAAAGGTGGAAATTAAAAAAATCAGAGCGCATCTCCCCCTCCAAAGGAATGCGGCTCATCACAAGCAATGGAACAAAGCTGAAAGGAGAATGACTTTGATGAGTCGAGAGAAGAAGGCTTCAGTTGATCAAACTTCTCAGAGCTAAAGGAGGAACTACGTAACCAGCGCAAAGAAACTAAAAACCTTGAAAAAAGATATGACGAATGGCTAACTAGAATAACCAATGTAGAGAAGTCCTTAAAAGAACTGATAGAGATGAAAACCATAACAAGAGAACTGTGTGACAAATGCACAAGCTTCAGTAATCGACTGGATCAACTGGAAGAAAGAGTATCAGCGATTGAAGATCAAATGAATGAAATGAAGCAAGAAGAGAAGTGTAGAGAAAAAAGAGTAAAAAGAAATGAATAAAGCCTCCAAGAAATATGGGATTATGTGAAAAGACCAAATCTACATCTGATTGGAGTGCCTGAAAGTGACAGGGAAAATGGAACCAAGTTGGAAAACACTCTGCAGGATATCATCCAGGAGAACTTCTCCAACCTAGTAAGGCAGGCCAACATTCAAATTCAGGAAATACAGAGAACGCCACAAAGACACTCCTCAAGAAGAACAACTCCAAGACACGTAATTGTCAGATTCACCAAAGTTGAAATGAAGGAAAAAATGTTAAGGGCAGCCAGAGAGAAAGGTTGGGTTACACACAAAGGGAAGCCCATCAGACTAACAGGAGATCTCTTGGCAGAAACTCTATAGGCCAAAAGAGAGTGGGGGCCAATATTCAACATTCTTAAAGAAAAGAATTTTCAACCTAGAATTCATATCCAGCCAAACTAAGTTTCATAAGTGAAGGAGAAATTAAATATTTTACAGACAAGCAAATGCTTAGAGATTTTGTCAACACCAGGCCTGCCCTACAAGAGATCCTGAAAGAAGCACTAAACATGGAAAGGAACAACCAGTACCAGCCATTGAAAAAACATGTCAAAATGTAAAGTCCATCTATGCTAGGAAGAAACTGCATCAATTAGCGAGCAAAATAAACAGCTAAAATCACAATGACAGGATCAAGTTCACACATAACAATATTAAACTTAAATGTTAATGGACTAATGGTCCAATTAAAAGACACAGACTGGCAAACTGGATAAAGAGTCAAGACCAATCAGTTTGCTATATTCAGGGGACCCATCTCACATGCAGAGACACACATAGGCTCAAAATAAAGGGATGGAGGAAGATCTACCAAGCAAATGGAAAACCAAAAAAAGCAGGGGTTGCAATCCTAGTCTCTGATAAAACAGACTTTAAACCGTCAAAGATCAAAAGAGACAAAGAAGGCAATTACATAATGGTAAAGGGATCAATTCATCAGGAAGAGCTAACTATCCTAAATATATACGCACCCAATACAGGAGCACCCAGATTCAGAAAGCGAGTCCTTAGAGACTTACAAAGAGACTTAGACTCCTATACAATAATAATGGGAGACTTTAACACCCCACTGTCAACATTAGACAGATCAACGAGACAGAAAGTTAACAAGGATATCCAGGAATTGAACTCAACTCTGCACCAAGCGGACCTAATAGACATCTACAGAACTCTCCACCCCAAATCAACAGAATATACATTCTTCTCGGCTCATCATTGCACTTATTCCAAAATTGACCACATAGTTGGAAGTAAAGCACTCCTCAGCAAATGTAAAAGAACAGAAATTATAACAAACTGTCTCTCAGACCACAGTACAATCAAACTAGAACTCAGGACTAAGAAACTCAATCAAAACTGCTCAACGACATGGAAACTGAACAACCTGCTCCTGAATGACTACTGAGTACATAACAAAATGAAGGCAGAAATAAAGATGTTCTTTGAAATCGATGAGAACAAAGATACAACATACCAGAATCTCTGGGACACATTTAAAGCAGTGTGTAGAGGGAAATTTATAGCACTAAATGCCCACAAGAGAAAGCAGGAAAGATCTAAAATTGACACCCTGACATCACAATTAAAAGAACTAGAGAAGCAAGAGCAAACACATTCAAAAGCTAGCAGAAGGCAAGAAATAACTAAGATCAGAGCAGAACTGAAGGAGATAGAGACACAAAAACCTTCCAAAAAATCAATGAATCCAGGAGCTGAATTTTTGAAAAGATCAACAAAAGTGACAGACCGCTAGCAAGACTAATAAAGAAGAAAAGAGAGAAGAATCAAATAGACGCAATAAAAAATGATAAAGGAGATATCACCACCAATACCACAGAAATACAAACTACCATCAGAGAATACTATAAACACCTCTACACAAATAAACTAGAAAACCTAGAAGAAATGGATAATTTCCTGGACACATACACTCTCCCAAGACTAAACCAGGAAGAAGTTGAATCCCTGAATAGATCAATAGCAGGCTCTGAAGTTGAGGCAATAATTAATAGCCTACCAACCAAAAAAAGTCCAGGACTAGACGGATTCACAGTCGAATTCTACCAGAGGTACAAGGAGGAGTTGATATCATTCTTTCTGAAACTATTCCAATTAATAGAAAAAGAGGGAATCCTCCCTAACTCATTTTACGAGGCTAACATCATCCTGATACGAAAGCCTGACAGAGATACAACAACAAAAAAAGAGAATTTTAGACCAATATCCCTGATGAATATCAATGCAAAAATCCCAATAAAATATTGGCAAACCAAATTCAGCAGCACATCAAAAAGCTTATCCACCATGATCAAGTGGGCTTCATCCCTGGGATGCAAGGCTGGTTCAACATACGCAAATCAATAAACATAGTCCAGCATATAAACAGAACCAAAGACAAAAACCATTTATTTTCTCAATAGATGAAGAAAAGGCCTTTGACAAAATTCAACAGCCCTTCATGATAAAAACTCTCAATAAATTCAGTACTGATGGAACGTATCTCAAAATAATAAGAGCTATTTATGACAAACCTACAGCCAATATCATACTGAATTGGCAAAAACTGGAAGCATTCCCTTTGAAAAATGGCACAAGACAGGGATGCCCTCTCTCACCACTCCTATTCAACATAGTGTTGGAAGTTCTGGCCAGGGCAATCAGGCAAGGGAAAAAATAAAGGGTATTCAGTTAGGAAAAGAGAAAGTCAAATTGTCCCTGTTTGCAGATGACATGATTGTATATTTAGAAAACCCCATTGTCTCAGCCCAAAATCTCCTTAAGCTGATAAGCAACTTCACTGCAGTCTCAGGATACAAAATCAGTGTGCAAAAATCACAAGCATTCTTATATACCAGTAATAGACAAACAGAGAGCCAAATCATGGATGAACTCACATTCACAATAGCTTCAAAGAGAATAAAATACCTAGGAATCCAACTTACAAGGGATGTGAGGGACCACTTCAAGGAGAACTACAAACCACTGCTCAGTGAAATAAAAGAGGACACAAACAAATAGAAGAACATACCATGCTCATGGATAGGAAGAATCAATATTGTGAACATGGCCATACTGCCCAAGGTAATTTATAGATTCAATGCCATCCCCATCAAGCTACCAACGAGTTTCTTCAGTGAATTGGAAAAAACTGCTTTAAAGTTCATATGGAACCAAAAAAGACCCCACATTGCCAAGACAATCCTAAGCCAAAAGAACAAAGCTGGAGACATCATGCTACCTGACTTCAAACTATACTACAAGGTTACAGTAACCAAAACAGCATGGTACTGGTACCAAAATAGAGATATAGACCAATAGAACAGAACAGAGTCCTCAGAAATAATACCCACATCTACAGCCATCTGGTCTTTGACAAACCTGAGAGAAACAAGAAATGGGGAAAGGATTCCCTATTTAATAAGTGGTCCTGGGAAAATTGGCTAGCCATAAGTAGAAAGCTGAAACTGGATCCTTTCCTTACTCCTTATACGAAAATTAATTCAAGATGGATTAGAGACTTAAATGTTAGACCTAATACCATAAAAACCCTAGAAGAAAACCTAGGTAATACCATTCAGGACATAGGCATGGGCAAGGACTTCATGTCTAAAACACCAAAAGCAATGGCAACAAAAGCCAAAATTGACAAATGGGATCTAATTAAACTAAAGAGCTTCTGCACAGCAAAAGAAACTACCATCAGAGTGAACAGGCAACCTACAGAATGGGAGAAAATTTTTGCAATCTACTCATCTGACAAAGGGCTAATATCCAGAATCTACAAAGAACTCAAACAAATATACAAGAAAAAAACAAA
>NW_022332213.1:0-1156 GCF_002776525.5 Piliocolobus tephrosceles | reverse complement strand
TTTAGAAATTGTGGTAAACATTCTTTTATCATAAATTGCCATGTAATTATGATTTTAGTAAAAATTTTTTTATAGTTTTACGCGTTACAAGTGGATATTTTATACGATTTTATATTATACCAGATTGATGCATTTTTTTTAGTTATATTGTAACTTATAATAATTTTTAACAATATAAATATTATCGTAGTCTAATTTTTATTAATAAACAATAGAAAAAATGTATTTCTAAATCTTGCAATAATGACGTAAAAAGTTATAAAAAAAAAAGCACTTTATGATTAAAAAAAAAAAAATTGAGTGAATAATTTAGAACAAAAAAGAAGTTCGATCATAGTAGTATTAAGTTAACGTAGAGAAAAGAATTTTATATATGATTAGAAAAGTATTAGCAAATAAATGTTTTTACTATGTAACTTTTGTTATAATTATTTTCGCATATTATGTTTATTATAAATTATGCATTATTACTTTAAAAAATAAAAAAATATATAGTGTTTATTATTAGCAAACTTAATTCGCATGGGTGTTACATGTTGATTCGTATTATGTTATATCTTGAAATAATGACCTAAAAAGTTATAAAAAAACAGCAGTTTATGTATGATCAGAAGAGTCGTAAGAACATGTTTCTACTAGGTAAGTAACTTTTATTATAATTACTTCCACAAATTATGTTTATTACAAACCAAGTATTAATATTAAGAAAATGGAACTATATTATGAAGAAAATGGAACCATATTATGAAGAAAATGAAAATGTTTCAGGATTTAGGGATGATCATTTATAGAACTTTTTGCGTTTATTGCTGATTCTTTGAATTGATATTCCGTGTTTATTTGTGATGTTGAATATGTATAATTTTCGATGTATCATAAATAGGACAGTTGTGATCACTTTGATGAACTAAGTTGTGTTACAATGGTAAGTTAAGTTGAGCTAAATGAAGTAATGAATTAAAAAAAAAAAAAAAAAAAAAGAAAGTTAAAATATATTCAACACAAATATTAAAATTAAAACATTCTTAAAAAGGGATAACAAACACTTTGATACTTTGATTAGTATATAACATATATAATCTTTTTGATTTGTTTTGTTACAACATTAGGCACATGTTTATAATAAAATACATGAAAGCATAAAATATTGAAATAA
>NW_022332211.1:0-1940 GCF_002776525.5 Piliocolobus tephrosceles | reverse complement strand
AAGTCTATCCATCTTATTTATTCTTTCAAATAACCAATTAATAAGTGCGTTAATCTTTTGTATGGTTTTTCACCTCCCAATTTTATTCTGTCCAACTCTGTTTTGCATTATTTCTTATTTTCTGCTAGCTTTGGGGTTGGTTTACTTTTATTTCTCTAGTTCCCCTAGTTGTGATAATGGATTTTTAATTTGAGATGTTTAACTTTTTGATGTGAGTGTTTTACACTGTAAACTTTCTTCTTATCAATGTTTTTGCTGTGTCCCAGAAATTCTCATATTTTATATTCTCGTTCTCCTTAGCTTCAAAGGATTTTTTGATTTCTCTCTCAATTTCATTGCTTACCCAAGTGATTTAGTAAGAAGGTTGTTTAATTTTCATGTAATTGTATGGTTTTGAGTGATTTTTGTTAGTATTAATTTCTACTTGTATTACACTGCGGTCGATGAGTGTGGTTGATATAATTTCAGTTTCTGTGAATTTGCTGAGCATTATTTTATGGTCGATTGTGTGGCTGATTTTAGAGTATATGCCATGTGCAGATGAGAAGACTGACTGCTGTTTTGGGGTGAAGAGTTCTGTAGACGTCTGTTAGATCCATTTGGTCAAGTGTCAATGTTCCGGTCCCTAATATTTTTGTTAGTTTTCTGCCTTAATGATCTAATACTGTCAGCGGGATGTTGAAGTTTCTCATTGTTACTGTGTGGCTAGCCGCATTTCTTCAATGATCCCTAAGAACTTGATTTTATAAATCTAGGTGCTCTTTTTCTGGGTGAATACATATTTAGGATATTTAGGTTTTCTTGTTGAATTGACCTCTTTACTAATTTTTAATGCCCTTCTTTGTCTTTTTCTTTATCTTTGTTGTTTTAAAGTCTGTTTCATTTTTCTGAAATTTGAATAGCGATATGTGGGTTTTATTTTTTCCATTTTCTTCGTAGATTTTTCTCCATCATTTTATTTGATCTATGAGTGTCATTGACTGTGAGATGGATATCTTGAAGACAGCATAGAGTTGGATCCTGTTTCTTTATCCAACTTGCCACTCCTGTGACTTTTAAGTGTGTGTTTCACCCATTTACATACAAGGTTGATGTTGATATGTGTGGATTTTATTCTGTCGTAGTGTTGTTAGCTGGTTATTATACATATGTGATTATGTGCTTGCTTTATGGTATCAATGGTCCATGTACTTACGTGTGTTTTTTTGTGGCAGCTGTTAATGGTCTTTCTTTTCCGTATTTATCATACCCTTCAGGACCTCTTGTAAGGCAGGTCTTAAAGGTGTAGTAGGTCCTTGTATTCCCTTAGCATTTACTCGTCTAAAAGGATCTTATATTTCTGTGGCTTGTGGGGCTTAGTTTGATTGAATATGAGGTTCTTGTTTGAGGAATATGGAATATAGGCTCCCAGTCTCTTCTGGCTTGTACGGTTTCTGCTGAAAGATCTGCTGTTTGTTAGCCTGATGAATGGGGTGCTCTTTATAGGTGATCTACCCCTCCTCTGTCTTTTTCTTTCATTTTGATATTGGAAAATCTGATGACTATGTATCTTAGGAATGGCCATCTTGTACAGCATCTCAAAGAGGTTCCCTGCATTCCCTGAATTTGAATGTTGGCCTCTGTAGCAAGGTAGGGGAAATTTTCGTGAATAGTTTCCTTAAATATGTTCTTCAATTTGCTTGGTTTCTTTCCCTTTTGGGAATATCAGTGAGTCATAGATTTCATTTCTTTACATAATTCCGTATCTTTTGGAGATTTTTTTCATTCTTTATTATTTTTTCTTTATTTTTGTTTGATGGAGAACCAACTTTGAGCTCTGATAGTCTTTCCACAGTTCGGTTGATTACTCTTGTTTATACTTGCAATTTTATTCTTTCTGTATATATATTTTCTTTCTGTCCAGATAAAATTTCTGTCAAATACATATATATATATATATA
>NW_022332209.1:0-9510 GCF_002776525.5 Piliocolobus tephrosceles | reverse complement strand
GAATTTGTGAAAGGATATTAAGTGCTTCCCCTGGGCTTGTGGTGAGATAGGAATCGTCTTCTGATGAAAATTGCAGAGAATATTTCAGAGCAACTGCTTTGTAATGTGTGTAATCATCTCATAGCCTTAAATCATTGTTTTGATAAAGAAGTTTGATATCTCTGTTTTTGTGGAACCTGAGCCGAGACATTTGTGAACACTCTCAAAGATATGTGAAATAGAAATATCATCAAACAAAACAGAGAAAGAAACACTCTTTGGTACTACGCTAGGTAGTGTGAATTCCACTCACTCAGTTAAGCTTCTGTTTTCATTGTGCAGTATTCTGACACTCTTTAGGTGAGTCAGCAAAGGGATACTTGGGAGTGCTTTGAGGAATACAGTGAAAACGAACATATCTTCAGGCAGATACTGGAGAGAAGATATCTGAGGAGCTGCTTGGTGACGTGTGTATTCCACTCATAAAGTTATAGTTTTCTTCTCATAGAGAATTGCAGAATCCCTTTTGGAGAAAACACTACCATGGGACATTCGAGAGTATATGGACGGCTATGGTGAAAGAGAAAATATACTCAGACAAATGCTGGAAAGAAGCTTTCTGTGACACTGCTATGTGATAGATATGTCTATTCATCTCACATAGAGAAAATTTTCTTTATATTACGCAGTTTTGAAACTGCGTCATGGACAGATTCACGAAGGGACATTTGGGAGCACATTCAGGCATGCCATGTAAAAGGAGATATCGTCAGAAAAAAACTGAGAGAAGCTTTCTGAGAAACTGCTTCGTGGTGTATGCATTCCCCTAAGGGAGTTAAACCTCTTTCATCATAACACAGTGTTTCAAAAAGGTTCTTCTGAAAGTGAAAAAGTGATATTTTGTGATGCATTGAAAACTGTCACGAAAAGTGAAATATCCTGAAATAAAACCCAGAAAGAAGCATTTCAAGACAATACTCTCTAACGGGTGCATTCATTTCAGAGAGTTAAAGCTTACACTACATTGCCCAGTTTGCAAACTCTGTCTTTGAGGAATCTTTGAGGTGTTATTAAGAGGCACCCCTGGGCTTGTGGCAAGTTTGGAAATGACTGCTGATGAAAACTGGAGAGAAGCTTGCCGACCTACTGCTTTGTGATGTGTGTATTCATGTCCTAGAGTTACATCATTCTTTGGGTTGAGCAGTTTGAAATCACTGTTTCTGGGAAACCTGAGAAAGAACATTTGGGAACGCTCCTAAGAATATGCTGAAAAAGAAATGTTCTCCTAGAAAAACCAGAAGGAAACATTCTGTGAAACCGCTCCAGGTCATATCAAGTCCACTCGCACAGTTAAGCTTCCATTTTCATTGAGCAGTATCCTAACACTTTTTAACATGGGTCAGCTAAGGGATAATCGGGAGGGCTTTGAGGCTAATGGTGAAAATGGAAATATCTTCAGATAGATAAATATCTTCAGATAGATATAGAAATATCTTCAGATAGATATCTCCTCTCGAGATAGATACTCGAGAGGAGATTGGTGAAGAAACGTTTGTGACATATGCATTTCCCACACACAGTTAAACTTCTCTTCTCATAGGGATTTCTGTAATCCCGTTGGGAGATATAGCTACCGAGGACATTCAGGAGTATATTTACTGCTATGGTGGAAAAGGAAATATCCTCAGACAAAAACTGGAAAGAAACTTTCTGTGAAATTGCTTTGTTACTGATATGTCTATTCATATCACATAGATGAAATTGTCTTCTATTACACAATTTTGAAACTCCATCATGGACGGATTCGCGAAGGGACATTCGGGAGCACATACATGCTGGTGGAGAAACAGGAGATATCTTCAGATAACAATTGGAGAGAAACATTCTGAGAAACTGCTTTGTGATGTCTGCATTCCACTGAGGGAATTATATCTCTTTTCTGACAAGGCAGTGTTTGAACTTTGTTCCTGTCAAAGTGAAAAAGAGATATTTTGCAGCATATTGAAGACTATGGCAATAATTGAAATATCCGGAAATAAAACCCAGAAAAAAGCATTCCAAAAAAACTGCTCTCTGACCTGTACATTCATTTCAGAATGCTAAAGCTTACGATAAGTCACCCAGCCTGGAAAACCTCTCTTTGAGGAAATTGTGAAGGGATATGAAGTGACACCCTGAGGCTTGTGGTGAGAAAGGAAACGTCTTCTGATGAAAACTAGAGAGAAAGTTTCAGAGCAACTGCTTACTGATGGGTGCATTTGTCTCATACTGTTAAATCGTTCCTTAAAGTGAGCAGTTTTAAATGGCTGTTTCTGTGATACCTGAGAAAGGACTTTTGCGATCGCTCTTAATAATATGCTGAAAAAGAAATACCATCCAATAAATGCCAGAAGGAAACCGTCTGTGAAACTGCTCTAGGTCGTTTGAATTCCACTTGCACAGTTAAGCTTCTGTTTTCATTGAGCAATATTCTAACAATGTTTTAGGTTAATCAGCTAAGGGATACATGGGAGCGATTTGAGGCTTTCGGTGAAAACAGAAATATCTTTAGATAGATACTGGAGGAAGATTTCCGAGGAGCGGCCTTGTGACGTATGTATTCTACTCTAAGAGATATACTTTCCCTCTCATAGTGGAATGGGAAATCCTGTTTCGAGAAAAAGCGACCAGGGGACATTTAGGGGTATATGAAAGGCTATCGTGAAAAAGGAACTATCCTCAGACAAAAACTGGAAAGAAGCTTTCCGTGAAACTGCTTTGTGACAGATATGTCTATTCATTTCACATGGATAAAATATTCTTACTATTACACAGTTTTGAAAGTCTGCAATGGACGGATTCCTGAAGGGACGTTCGGCAGGACATTCAAGCATACGGTGAAAAGGGAGTTATCATCAGATACAAACTGGAGAGAAGCTGTCTGAGAAAGTGCTTTCAGATGTGTGCATTCCACGCAGGGATTTATACCTCTTTTCTCATAAGGCAGTGTTTGAACACTCGTCCAGTAAAACTGAAACTGTGATATTTTGCGCACATTGAAGACTATGGAGAAAAGTGAAATATCCTGAAATAAAACCCGGAAAGAGGTATTGCACGAAACTGCACTCTGAGGTGTGCATTCATTTCAGAGAATTAAAGTTTAGAGTATGTTGTCCCGTTTGGTAGCTCTTTCTTTGAGGAATCTGTGAAGGGATATTAAGTGGTTCCCCTGGGCTTGTGGTGAGAAAGGAAACGTCTTCCGATGAAAACTATAGAGAATTTTTCAGATCAACTGCTTTTTGATGTTTCTAATCATCTCATAGAGTTAAATCATTATTGGAAATGAGCAGTTTGATATCTTTGTTTCTGAGGAACCTGAGCAAGGACATTTGGGAATGCTCTAAAGAATATGTGAAAAAGGAATAGACTCCAATAAAAAAGAGAAGGAAACACTCTGTGATACTGCTCTAGGTCACGTGAATTCCACTCACACATTTAAGCTCCACTTTTCATTGAGCAATATTCTAACACTCTTTTAGGTGAGTCAGCTAAGAGATACTCGGGAGCTTTTTGAGGCTTACAGTGATAATGAAAATATCTTCAGACAGATACTGGAGAGAGGATATCAGAGGAGTTGCATTGTAACGTGTGAATTCCATTCACAGAGTTATAGGTTTCTTCTCATAGAGTACTGCACAATCCCATTTGGAGAAAATGCTACCATGGGACATTTGAGAGTATGAGGACGGCTATGGTGTAAAAAGAAATATACTCTGAAGAAAACTGGAAAGAAGCTTTCTGTGAAACTGCTATGTGATACATATGTCGATTCATATCACATAGAGAAAATTTTCTTTATATGATGGAGTTTCAAAACTGCGTCAAGGACAGATTCACCAAGGGAAATTTGGGAGCACATTCTGGTGTATGGTGTAAAAGGAGATATCATCAAACTCCTGAGAGAAGCTTTCTGAGAAAATGCTTTGTGGTGTGTGCATTCCACTGAGGGAGTTAACCTCTTTCATCATAAGGCAGCGTTTCAACAAGGTTCTTCTGAAAGTGAAAAAGTGATATTTTGCAATGCTTTGAAAACTATTGTGAAAAGTGAAATATCCTGAAATAAAACACAGAAAGAAGCATTCCAAGAAAATGCTCCCTAAGCATGCATTCATTTCAGAGAGGTAAAGTTTACATTACATTGCCCAGTTTGCAAACTCTGTCTTTACGGAATATTTGAGGTGTTATTAAGAGGCGCCCCTGGGCTTGTGGTAAGGAAATGACTTCCGATGAAAACAGGAGGGAAGCTTGCGGAGCAACTGCTTTGTTATGTATGTATTGATCTCGTAGAGTTACATCATTCTTTGGGTTGAGGAGTTTGAAATCACTGTTTCTGTGCAACCTGAGAAAGAACATTTGGGAAGAAATATCCTCCTACAAAAACCAGAAAGAAACATTCTGTGAATCTGCTCCAGGTCATATCAAGTCCACTCGCACAGTTAAGCTTCTGTTTTCATTGAGCAGTATCCTAACACTGTTTTACGTGAGTCAGATAAGGGGTAATCGGGAGAACTTTGAGGCTAATGGTGAAAATGGAAATATCTTCAGATTGATACTCAAGACGAGATTGATGAAGAAATGCTTTGCGACATATGCATTTCCCACACAGAGTTAAACCTCTCTTCTCATAGGGTTTTATAGAATCCCGCTGGGAGTAATAGCTACTGGGGACATTCAAAAGTATATTTAGTGCTATAGTAGAAAAAGAAATATCCTCAGACAAAAACTGGAAAGAAACTTTCTGTGAAACTGCTTTGTGACAGACATGTCTATTCATCTCATATAGATGAATGTGTTTTTCTATTACAAAGTTTTGAAACTGCATCATGGACGGATTCGTGAAGGGACATTATGGAGCACATAGAGGCTGGTGGGGAAATAGGAGATATCTTCTGATAACAATTGGAGAAAAACTTTCTGAGAAACTGCTCTGTGATGTCTGCATTCCACTAAGGGAGTTATACCTCTTTTCTCACAAGGCAGTGTTTGAACACTGTTCCTGTAAAAGTGAAAAAGAGATATTTTGCTGCATATTGAAGAGTATGGAGAAAATTGAAATATCCCGAAAAAAAAGCAGAAAAAAGACTTCCAAGCAATGGCTCCCTGATGTGTACTTTCATTTCAGAATGTTAAAGCTGACACTAAGTCACCCGGTTTGGAAACTCTGTCTTTGAGGAAATTGTGAAGGGATATTAAGTGTCACCCCAAGGTTTGTGGTGAAAAAGGAAACATCTTATGATGAAAACTGGAGAGAAACTATCGGAGCAACTACTTTGTTATGTATATATTCATCTCATAGAGTTAAATCGTTCTTTAGCTTGAGCAGTTTTAAATCACTGTTTCTGTGATACCTGAGAAAGGACATTTGGGAACGATCTTAATAATATGCTGAAAAAGATACACCATCCGATAAAGGCCAGAAGGAAACTGTCTGTGAAACTTCTCTAGGTCACCTGTTTTCCACTCGCACATTTAAGCTTCTGTTTTCATTGAGCAGTATTCTAACAATGTTTTAGGTTAATCAGCTAAGGGATACTCGGGAGCGATTTGAGGCTTCTGGTGAAAACAAAAATATCTTTAGATAGATACTGGAGGAAGATTTCCAAGGAGCGGCCTTGTGACGTGTGCATTCTACTCACAGAGATATACTTTTCTTCTCATAGAGGAATGGGAAATCCCATTTGGAGAAAAAGCGAGAAGGGGACATTCGGGATTATATGAAAGGCTATGGTGAAAAACGAAGTATCCTCAGACAAAAACTGGAAAGAAGCTCTCTGTGAAACTACTTTGTGATAAATATGTCTATTCATTTCACATGGATAAAACTTTCCTTCTATTACGCAATTTTGAAACTGTGTCATGGACAGATTCGTGAATGGACATTCAGAAGGACATTCAGGTGTACGGTCAAAAGGGAGTCATGTTTGGATAAAAACTGGAGAGAAGGTGTCTGGGAACGTGTTTTGAGATGTGTGCATTGCACTCAGGGATTTATACCTCTTTTCTCATAAGGCAGTGTTTGAACACTGTTCCTGTAAAACTGAAAAAGTGACATTTTGCAGTGGATTGAAGACTATGGTGAAAAGTGCAATATCCTAAAATAAAACCCAGAAAGAGGATTCCAAGAATCTGCACTCTGACTTGTGCATTCATTTCAGGGAGTTAAAGTTTACACTTCGTTGACCCGTTTGGAAAGTCTGTCTTTGAAGAATCTGTGAAGCGATATTTAGTGCCCCCCGGAGGCTTGCGGTGAGAAAGGAAACGCCTTCCCATGAGATCTGGACAGAATCTTTCGGAGTAACTGCTTTTTAATGTGTTTACTCATCTTATAGAATTAAATCGTTCTTTAGATTGAGCAGTTTCAACTCACTGTTTTTGTGAAACCTGAGAAATTACATTTGGGTACTCTCTTAAGAATATGCTAAAAGGAAATACCCTCTGATAAAAAGAGAGGAAAATTTTGTGTGAATCTGCTCTTTGTCACGTGATGTCCACTCACACAGTTAAGCTTCAGTTTTCATTGAGCAGTATTCTAACACTGTTTTTGTTTAGTCTGTGAAGTGATATGCAGTAGTGCTTTGAGGCTTTCAGTGAAAAAGGAAACAACTTCAGATACATATCAGAGAGAAGATTTCTGAGGAGCTCTTTTGTGACATGTGCATTCCACTCACAGGGTTATCCTTTTTTTCTCCTAGAACATTGGGGAATCCCTTTTGAAGAAAGAGCTACAAGGGGACATTCGGGAATATAAGGACTACTATGGTGAAAAAGGAAATATCATCAGACAAAACCTGGAAAGAAGCTTTCTGTGAAGCTGCGTTCTGATAGATATGTCTATTCACCTCACATAGATAAAACTTTTTTCTATTATGCAGTTTTGAAACTATGTAATGGACGGAAACGCAAAGGGACATTAGGGAGCACATTCAGGCTTGTGGCGAAACAGGAGATATCTTCACATAAAAGCAGGAGAGAAGCTTTCTGAGAAACTGCTTTGTGATATGTGCATTCCCCTCAGGGAATTATACCTCTTTTCTCACAAGGGACCATTTGAACCCTGTTCATGTAAAACTTAAAAAGGGATATTTTGCAGCAAATTAAAGACTTTGGTGAAATGTGAAATATCCTGAATTAAAACCAGGAAAGCAGCGTTTTAAGAAACTCATCTCGAACGTGTGCATTCATATCAGAGAGTTAAAGGTTCCATTACGTTGCCCGGTTTGGAATCTCTGTCTTTGCGGAATTTTTGAAGGCATATTAAGTGGTTTCCCTGGGCTTGTGGTGAGAAAGGAAACGTCTTCCGATGAAAAGTGTGGAGAAGTTTTCAGAGCAACTGCTTTGTGATGTGCATAATCATCTTGTAGATTTAAATCATTGTTTGGATTGAGCAGTTTGATATCTCTGGTTCTGTGGAACCTGAGCAAGGATATTTCGGAACGCTCTCAGGAATATGTGAAATAGAAATACCCTCCAATAAAACGAGAAGGAAACACTCTGTGATACTGCTCCAGGTCATGTGAATTCCACTCGCACAGTTAAGCTTCTGTTTTCATTGAGCAGTATTCTAACACTCTTTTTGGTGAATCAGCGAAGGGATACACGGCAGCGCTGTGAGGCTTACGGTGAAAATGAAAATATCTTCAGGCAGATACTGAAAAGAAGATATCTTAGGAGCTGCTTTGTGACCTGTGAATTCTATTCATAGAGTTATACTTTTCTTCTCACTGAGTGTTGCGGAATCCCGTTTGGAGAAAAAGCTGCAGGGGACATTCAAGAGTATATGGATGGCTATGGTGTAAAAGGAAATATTCTCAAAAAAAAAAAAAAAGCGGAAAGAAGCTTTCCGTGAAACTGCTATGTGATAGATATGTCTATTCATCTCATATAGAGAAAATTTTCTGTATATTACCCAGTTTTGAATCTGCGTTATGAACAGATTCGTGAAGATAGATATTCGTGAAGGAGATATTGTCAGACAAAAACTGGATAGAAGCGTTCTGAGAAACTGCTTTGTGGCGTGTGCATTGCACTGAGGGAGTTATACCTCTTTCATCATAAGGCAGTGTTTGAGCAAGGTTCTTTTGAAAGTGAAAAAGTCATATTTTCCAGCGCATTGAAAACTATTGAGAAAACTGAAATATCCTGAAATAAAACCCAGAAAAAAGCATTTCAAGAGAATGCTCTCTAACGGGTGCATTCATTTCAGAGCGTTAAAGTTTATACTACATTGACCAGTTTGGAAACTCTGTCTTTGAGGAATCTTTGAGGTGTCATTAAGAGGCGCCCCTGGGCTTGTGGTGACTAAGGTAACAACTTCCAATGAAAACTGGAGAGAAGCTTTCGGAGCAGCTGCTTTGTGATGTGTGTATTCATCTCGCAGTGATACATCATTTTTGGGGTTAAGTAGTTTGAAATCAATGTTTCTGTTTAATCTGAGAAAGAACATTTGGGAACGCTCCTTAGAATATGCTGAAAACGTAATATCCTCCTACAAAAACCAGAAGGAAACATTCTGTGAATCCGCTCCAGGTCATATCAAGTCTACTGGCACAGTTAAGCTTCCCTGTTCATTGAGCAGTATCCTAACACTGTTTTATGTGAGTCAGCTAAGGGATAATTGGGAGCGCTTTGAGGCTAGCCGTGAAAACGGAAATATCTTCAGATAGATACTCGAGTGGAGATTCATGAAGAAAAGTTTGTGTCGTATGTATTTCCCTCACAGAGTTAAACTTCTCTTCTCATAGGGGTTTATGGAATTCCTTTGGGAGAAATAGCTCCCGGGGGCATGCAGGAGTATATTTACTGCTACGGTGGGAAAGGAAATATCCTCAGACAAAAACTGCAAAGAAACTTTCTGTGAAACTGCTTTGTGACAGATATGTCTATTCAACTCACATAGTTGAAACTGTCTTTCTATTATGCAGTTTTGAAACTGCATCATGGACGGATTCACTAAGGGACACTCAGGAGCACATATAGGATGGTGTGAAAATAGGAGATATCTTCAGATTAAAATTGGAAAGAAAGTTTCTGAGAAACTGCTTTGTGATGTCTTCATTCCACTCAGGGAGTTATACCTCTTTTCTCAAAAGGCAGTGTTTGAACACTGTTCCTATCAAAGTGAAAAAGAGATATTTTGCAGCGTATTGAAGACTATGGCAAAAATTGAAATGTCCGGAAATAAAACACAGAAAAAACTGACAAAGGGCTAATTTCCAGAATCTACAAAGAACTCAAACAAATACACAAGAAAAAAACAAACAACCCCATCAAAAACTGGGGAAAGGATATGAACAGACATTTCTCAAAAGAAGACATTCATACAGCCAACAGACACATGAAAAAATGCTCATCATCACTGGCCATCAGAGAAATGCAAATCAAAACCACAATGAGATACCATCTCACACCAGTTAGAATGGCAATCATTAAAAAATCAGGAAACAACAGGTGTTGGAGAGGATGTGGAGAAATAGGAACACTTTTACACTGTTG
>NW_022332207.1:0-7615 GCF_002776525.5 Piliocolobus tephrosceles | reverse complement strand
TTGTCATAAATAGCTCTTATTATTTTGAGATACGTTCTATCAATATCAAATTTATTGAGCGTTTATAGCATGAAGGGCTGTTGAATTTTGTCAAAGGCCTTTTCTTCATCTATTGAGATAATCATGTGGTTTTTGTCTTTCGTTCTGTTTTTGTGATGGATTACGTTTATTGATTTGCGAATGTTGAACCAGCCTTGCATCCCAGGGATGTAGCCCACTTGATCATGGTGGATAAGCTTTTTGAGGTGCTGCTGGATCGGGTTTGCCAGTATTTTATTGAGGATTTTTGCATCGATGTTCATCAGGGAGATTGGTCTAAAATTCTCTTTTTTTGTTGTGTCTCTGCCAGGCTTTGGTATCAGGATGATGTTGGCCTCATAAAATGAGTTAGGGAGGATTCCCTCTTTTTCTATTGATTGGAATAATTTCAGAAGGAATGGTACCAGCTCCTCCTTGTACCTCTGGTGGAATTCAGCTGTGAATCCTTCTGGTCCTGGACTTTTTTTGATTGGCAGGCTATAAATTATTGCCTCAATTTCAGAGTCTGCTATTGGTCTATTCAGGGATTCAGCTTCTTCCTGGTTTAGTCTTAGGAGAGTGTAAGTGTCCAGGAAATTATCCATTTCTTCTAGATTTTCTAGTTGATTTGTGTGGAGGTATTTATAGTATTCTCTGATGGTAGTTTGTATTTCTGTGGGGTCGGTGGTGATATCCCCTTTATCATTTTTTATTGCGTCTCTTTGATTTTTCTCTCCTTTCTTCTTTATTAGTCTTGCTAGTGTTCTCTCAATTTTGTTGATCTTTTCAAAAATCCAACTCCTGGATTCATTGGTTTTTTGGAGGGTTTTTTGGGCCTGTATCTCCTTCAGTTCTGCTCTGAGCAGGTTGTTCAGTTTCCATGTAGTTGAACGGTTTTGAGTGAGTTTCTTAGTCCTGAGTTCTACTTTGATTTCACTGTGGTCTGAGAGACAGTTTGTTATAATTTCTGTTCTTTTACATTTGCTGAGGAGTGCTTTACTTCCAATTATGTGGTCAATTAAGGAATAAGTGTGATGTGGTGCTGAGAAGAATGTATATTCTGTTGATTTGGGGTGGAGAGTTCTGTAGATGTCTATTAGGTCTGCTTGCTGCAGAGATGAGTTCAATTACTGGATATCCTTGTTAGCTTTCTGTCTCATTGATCTGTCTAATGTTGACAGTGGAGTGCGGAAGTCTCTCATTATTACTGTATGAGAGTCTAAGTCTCTTTGTAAGTCTCTAAGGACTTGCTTTATGAATCTGGGTGCTCCTGTATTGGGTGCATATATATTTAGAATAGTTAGCTCTTCCTGTTGAATTGATCCCTTTACCATTATGTAGTGTCCTCCTTTGTCTCTTTTGATCTTTGATGGTTTAAAGTCTGTTTTATCAGAGACTAGGATTGCAACCCCTGTTTTTTTTTTTTTTTGTTCTCCATTTTCTTGGTAGATCTTCCTCCATTCCTTTATTTTGAGCTTATGTATGTCTCTGCATGTGACATGGGTCTCCTGAATACAGCAGACTGATGGGTCTTGACTCTCTATCCAATTTGCCAGTCTTTGTCTTTTAATTGGAACATTTAGTCCATTTACATTTAAGGTTAGTATTGTTATGTGTGAATTTGATCCTGACATTATGATATTAACTGGTTATTTTGCTCGTTACATGATGCAGTTTCTTCCTAGCCTCAATGGTCTTTACATTTTGGCATGTTTTTGCAATGGCTCATACCGGTTGTTCCTTTCTATGTTTAATGCTTCCTTCAGGGTCTCTTGTAAGGCAGGCCTGGTGGTGACAAAATCTCTAAACATTTACTTATCTGTAAAGGATTTTATTTCTCCTTCACTTATGAAACTTAGTTTGGCTGGATATGAAATTCCGGGTTTTAAAATTCTTTTCTTTAAGAATGTTGAATATTGGCCCCCACTCTCTTCTGGCTTGGAGAGTTTCTGCTAGAAATCTGCTCTTAGTCTGATGGGCTTCCCTTTGTGGGTAACCTGACCTTTCTCTCTGGCTGCCCTTAACATTTTTTCCTTCATTTCAACTTTGGTGAATCTGGCAATTATATGTCTTGGAGTTGCTCTTCTCGAGGAGTGTCTTTGTGGCGTTCTTTGTATTTCCTGAATTTGAATGTTGGCCTGCCCTACTAGGTTGGGGAAGTTCTCCTGGATGATATACTGAAGAGTGTTTTCCAACTTGGTTCCATTTTCCCCCTCACTTTCAGGCACCCCAATCAGACGTAGATTTGGTCTTTTTACATGATCCCATACCTCTTGCAGGCTTTGTTCATTTCTTTTTCTTCTTTTTTCTTTAGGTTTCTCTTCTCGCTTCATTTCATTCATTTGATCCTCAATCGCTGATACTCTTTCTACCAGTTGATCGAGTCGGTTACTGAAGCTTGTGCATTTGTCACGTATTTCTCGTGTCATGGTTTTCATCTCTGTCATTTCGTTTATGGCCTTCCCTGCATTAATTATTCTAGCTATCAATTCTTCCACCCTTTTTTCAAGATTTTTAGTTTCTTTTCACTGGGTACGTAATTCCTCCTTTAGCTCTGAGAAGTTTAATGGACTGAAGATTTCTTCTCTCATCTCGTCAAAGTCATTCTCTGTCCAGCTTTGAGCCATTGCTGGTGATGAGATGCGCTCCTTTGGAGGGGGAAATGCTCTCTTATTTTTTGAATTTCCAGCTTTTCTGTCCTGCTTTTTCTCCATCTTTGTAGTTTTATCTGCCTCTGGTCTTTGATGATGGTGACATACTGATGGTATTTTGGTGTGGGTGTCCTTCCTGTTTTTTAGTTTTCCTTCTAACAGTCAGGACCCTCAGCTGTAGGTCTGTTGGAGATTGCTTGAGGTCCACTCCAGACCCTGTTTGCCTGGGTGTCAGCAGCAGAGGCTGCAGAAGATAGAATATTGCTGAACAGCGAGTGTACCTGTCTGATTCTTGCTTTGGAAGCTTCCTCTCAGGGGTGTACTCCACCGTGTGAGGTGTGGGGTGTTGGTCTGCCCCTAGTGGTGGATGTCTCCCAGTTAGGCTACTCAGGGATCAGGGACCCACTTGAGCAGGCAGTCTGTCCGTTCTCAGATCTCAACCTCCGTGTTGGGAGATCCACTGCTCTCTTCGAAGCTGTCAGACAGAGTTGTTTGCGTCTGCAGAGGTTTCTGCTGCTTTTTGTTGTTGTTGTTGTTGTTGTTGTTTAGCTGCGCCCTGTCTCCAGAGGTGGAGTCTGCAGAGACAGGCAGGCCTCTTTGAGCTGCTGTGAGCTCCACCCAGTTCAAGCTTCCCAGCGGCTTTGTTTACCTACTTAAGCCTCAGCAATGGCAGGCGCCCCTCCCCCAGCCTCACTGCTGTCTTGCCGTTAGATGGCAGACTGCTGTGCTAGCAATGAGGGAGGCTCCGTGGGCATGGGACCCTCCTGGCCATGTGTGGGATATAATCTCCTGATGTGCTCGTTTGCTAAGACCCTTGGTAAAGTGCAATATTGGGGTGGAAATTACCTGATTTTCCAGGTGTTGTGTGTCTCAGTTCCCCTGGCTAGGAAAAGGGATTCCCTTCCATCTTGCGCTTCCCAGGTGTGGCGATGCCTCACCCTGCTTCAGCTCTCGATGGTTGGGCTGCAGCAGCTGACCAGCACTGATTGTCTGGCACTCCCTAGTGAGATGTACCCAGTACCTCAGTTGAAAATGCAGAAATCGCCTGTCTTCTGTGTTGCTTGCGCTGGGAGCTGGAGACTGGAGCTGTTCCTATTCGGCCATCTTGCTCCCAGGACAAACTTTCAGATAAATTTTTTTCTTTCTTTAGTTGATTTGAATCCATCAGGATAAAAGTATACTTAGGTTGGTCTATGACGTATTTGAAGTGAATAGGTATATTCTTGTGTATGTTTAGATTGGTTTAATCATTTCCATCCTGTTTTTCATGTTCTCGTTACAAAAAAATCATGAGATTATGCATCCTGTCTCATGATTGGTTGCGATTCATTTTTTGAATTCTTTGTTGACTCTTATTTTATTTTGTAGCCAAAGACATGCACTCCACTCTGAAGGAGCCTTACTTTTTACCCATTAGGTGATTGAGAACTTAAGACTATCCAAGAAATGGAGACAATGTTTAATACTTTGCATAATAATTTAATAAATAGTATGGAAGAGAGATTCCATGGTGAAATTACTCAACAGAAGAGGAAAGAGGTCCCAGATGATTTCTTTAGTGACACACAGCTAGTTAGTAGCAGAGACATTGCTAAAAACTGTGACTTCTTGACCCTTAATTAAGCTTTTCTTACACAATACAATGCCTCTGTTCCTCCATATTTGTGAGAGATACTTAACCTCTATCTGGGTGGTGTACTGACAGGCCGATGGAGAAATCTTCAAAAAACTATCCCAAGGCTGAGAACATAGAAAAGTATGAATGAATTTCATCATAACTAAGTTCAAGTAAATAAATTTTCAGAAAAATTAACTAGAATCTACAATATTAGATATAATCCTAGTAAATAACTAAGAACTCATTATAGTGATGGACATAATCAAGAAAGGTATTAGACATTTTGTTCTAGATATGTACATTATGGTTTTATATGAGAAGATGTTAATGTTTTGCAGTTTTTTTCTAATACACTTCTTGATTATGGGTGTCTAAGTTCCATCACTCTACCTCAAGGAAAATAGAAGTGTTCAGAAAAAGTTATGGGGAAAATAAAATAACCTAAAAAATAGATACTTCCATAGAAAAGTTTTCCAGCATAGGAAAATACAAAGTGTGAAGACATAACAAAAATATTTATTATATTTTATGAGTTTAAGGTTTAGATGAACATATTCTGTTAGAACTAGAAACTTGAAAGATGTAGTTTTAGGAATCTTTGGCCAGGGATTGAATGCATTGAATACATTATTTTTTTGCCTCATGTTACCTGTCATTGTTGCATTCTCCACAGAGATTTTGGCCCATGCATCAGAGATTTAAAAAGTAGACAGTCTTAAAGAACCACCATAGTGATGAAAAGAGTAAAAGGAGGTGTAAAAATATCATTTGGAGGGTCAGAAAGAGTAACAGACTTCCCTGATCTTCACATCAAATGCCTTCCCCAGGTTAGCACAATACATGATATGTGAGTAAAAACTTTATTGTGAGAAATATGCATTGTGTGGCTAAAACGATTAGGCTTATTGATGACTGTAAAAGATTCTCTCCTTGACCAAACTCTAGCCAGGGTCTTCTGAGTCTTTTCTTTACAAGACCTTAACTTTAGTCTATAAAGACTTGAATAAAACACTAACATTGTTGTCAACCCAAAGCCAAAGTCTTAAGATGTCTCCCCACCCATAAAGGGCATGCCTGAGAAAACTGAAGATTGCCCCCAAAATTTACTGTTTGTCCTAGCCAATAACTGAAGTTAAGGCCTCTGTTTCCCAGTCTGTGAGAGGATAGAATCCTGACTTCCATTATAGCCAGCTTGGAGACACAGCTGGCCTAATTACATTTATACTGATTAATCCATCATAACTCTTTACTTTCTTGACTCTACTGAGCCCCCTTTTACACTCCCTCACTATTCCCTCATTCTCCCTTTAAAATATTCAGTCACCTCTGTACAAATGACAGTTGAGTTCAGTTCACACTGGACTCTTTTACCTTTTGTAATGGTTATTATTGATTTTCTTTCTCAAGGGAAGATCTGGAAAAAAAACAAAACAAAACAACAACTATTCTAACTACTTTAACTGGTGTCCAGCTTCGTTTATCTTTGACATTACATAGATGCTACAGTGCTCTGCTTGCATAATCTATCTTATTAAAAATGTGAGTTTCACACTCTCACAGAAAAAAGAGAGGTGTGATTTACATTAAATAGCTGCTCTCAGGTACTTTTGATAAATTCATCACATTTTCAACAGTCACAAAACTTTTACTTTGGGAAATTTAGCAGATGTGTGTGGTGTATGCCCCTCTCTCCCCCTCTTTGCTTATGGTAAGAGCAATAAAATCTTATAAAAGCTTTCATCCTCTTCTACTTTCTTGCTTGTTTCAGTGGCAATGCAGGAAGAAGTTAATCAGGTGGCCTGGTGCTACTTTTCTGTTAAGTGCCTTTAAATCTCCAGAGTAGGGAGGGAGGATCCAAGAGAAAAGAAAGTGGGCTCTGTAGTCAGAGCTGCCTTTAAGCTCTGAAGATTTTAGGAAGGGCAGTGGAAGGAATTTTATTGACCAACACAGCTAATCAGGGCAGGAAAACAGTGAGGACTGGGACCAGAATCTCTGTTCAAGAATAGATAGTGCATTTGGCAGAACTGTAGCCAGCGATGCATTTCTTGGGAGCTGAGAGGAAGAAACCGAAGACAGGGTAGCAATCTGCCACCAGACATATGAGAAAGCAAGTAGCTTTAACCCACTCTCTCTCCCCATTCTACCTAATGTCTTTTGGTACTTTTTCTAAAGGAAAAGAAGGACAGTTGGAGAATCGTAAAGCTGGAGTAAAAGCTCTTCTAGGCATCTTCCATGCTCATGCTTTTACTGATAAAAAGTATCAATTGTTATCTTTTTCCCCTTAATTTCTAAAATAATGCATGCTCACTGAAGAAAACCAGGAGAAAATTAGAAAATAAAGAGGTAACACAAATCACTCATAATCCCAGTACTTGAAGAAAAATATCATTTCGGTCTCTTTTATGCTTATGTATAGAGACTTATGAACAAATGGTATCATTTCTACAGACTGTCTTATTATTTGGTTTTTAAACTAACAATGTTTCATAAATATTCCAATGCCAATATGTATTACACTTCAAGAAGATTTTAATTGCCATTTAATACACCTGTATCATACTTTAATCAACATGCTTTATTGTTAAACATTTCATAAACATATCTTTGATAAATATTTCAGTAAAGAAGTCTTTCTGTATTTCATAATTATGCTCTTAGAAAAAATTAATTGAAGTAGGTCAGTTGGTAGGTATTATTTTGAAAACATTTTTATTTGCATTTGGGAAGTGTACAAAATTGCACATCTACCATCAGTGTATAAGTGTGCCTGGTGCCTCATGGCACTTTCACCAGGAAAAGGAAACACAGGGCCCAGCGTGGTGGCTTACATCTGTAATCCCAGCACTTTGGGAGGCCAAGGCAGGTGGATCACAAGGCCAGGTGTTCGAAACCAGCCTGGCCAATATGGTGAAACCCTGTCTCTACTAAAAAACTACAAAAATGTTTCAGAGGTTGTGGTGCGTGCCTGTAGTCCCAGCTACTCAGGAGGCCGAGGCAGGATAATCGCTTGAACTGGGAGGCAGAGGTTGCCATGAGCCGAGATCCTGGTACTGCACTCCAACCTGGGCAACAGAGCGAGACTCAAAAAAGAAAGAAAGAAAGAAAAAGAAACATAGATGTTCTATTTTGAGGAGAATATATAGAGTAATTGAACTGGACATTACTCTGTCAGGTGTAAGTACTATTAATAATAGCTACCATTTGTTAAATGTGTTTTATATAAAATGTGTCACTTCCTCTTAACTTAAAAAAATAATTCTATGTCAGATGAGTAGATTGCAAAAATTTTCTCCCATTCTGTAGGTTGCCTGTTCACTCTGATGGTAGT
>NW_022332205.1:0-2231 GCF_002776525.5 Piliocolobus tephrosceles | reverse complement strand
TGGATTACGTTGATTGATTTGCGAATGTTGAACCAGCCTTGCATCCCAGGGATGAAGCCCACTTGATCATGGTGGATAAGCGTTTTGATGTGCTGCTGAATCCGGTTTGCCAGTATTTTATTGAGGATTTTTGCATCGATGTTCATCAGGGAGATTGGTCTAAACTTCTCTTTTTTTGTTGTGTCTCTGCCAGGCTTTGGTATCAGGATGATGTTGGCCTCATAAAATGAGTTAGGGAGAATTCACTCTTTTTCTATTGATTGTAATAGTTTCAGAAGGAACGGTACCAGCTCCTCCTTGTACCTCTGGTAGAATTCAGCTGTGAATCCATCTGGTCCTGGGCTTTTTTTGGTGTGTAGGCTATTAATTGTTGCCTCAATTTCAGAGGTTGCTATTGGTCTATTCAGGGATTCAACTTCTTCCTGGTTTAGTCTTGGAAGAGTGTAATTGTCCAGGAAATTATCCATTTCTTCTAGATTTTCTAGTTGATTTGCGTAGAGGTGTTTATAATATTCTCTGATGGTAGTTTGTATTTCTGTGGGGTCGGTGGTGATATCCCCTTGATCATTTTTTATTGCATCTATTTGATTCCTCTCTCTTTTCTTCTTTATTAGCCTTGCTAGCGGTCTGTTAATTTTGTTGATCTTTTCAAAAAACCAACTCCTGGATTCATTGATTTTTTGGAGGGTTTTTTGTGTCTCTATCTCCTTCAGTTCTGCTCTGATCTTAGTTATTTCTTGCCTTCGGCTAGTTTTTGAATGTGTTTGCTCTTGCCTCTCTCGTTCTTTTAATTGTGATGTTAGAGTGTCAATTTTAGATCTTTCCTGCTTTCTCTTGTGGGCATTTAGTGCTATAAATTTCCGTCTCCACACTGCTTTCAATGTGTCCCAGAGATTCTGGTATGTTGTATCTTTGTTCTCATTGGTTTCAAAGAACATCTTTATTTCTGCTTTCATTTCGTTATGTACCCAGTAGTCATTCAGGAGCAGGTTGTTCAGTTTCCATGTAGTTGAGCGGTTTTGATTGAGTTTCTTAGTCCTGAGTTCTAGTTTGATGGCACTGTGGTCAGATAGACAGTTTGTAATAATTTCTGTTCTTTTACATTTGCTGAGGAGTGCTTTACTTCCAATTATGTGGTCAATTTTGGAATAAGTGTAATGTGGTGCTGAGAAGAATGTATATTCTGTTGACGTGGGGTGGAGAGTTCTATAGATGTCTTTTAGGTCCGCTTGGTGAAGACATGAGTTCAATTGCTGGATATCCTTGTTAACTTTCTGTCTCGTTCATGTGTCTAATGTTGACAGTGGAGTGTTGAAGTCTCCCATTATTATTGTATGGGAGTCTAAGTCTCTTTGTAACTCTCTAAGGACTTGCTTTATGAATCTGGGTGCTCCTGTATTGGGTGCATATATATTTAGGATAGTTAGCTCTTCCTGTTGTATTGATCCCTTTACCATTATGTAATGGCCTTCTTTATCTCTTTTGATCTTTGATGGTTTAAAGTCTGTTTTATCAGAGACTAGGATTGCAACCCCTGCATTTTTTTGTTCTCCATTTGCTTGGTAGATCTTCCTCCGTCCCTTTATTTTAAGCCTATGTATGTCTCTGCATGTGAGATGGGTCTCCTGAATACAGCAGACTGATGGGTCTTGACTCTTTATCCAGTTTGCCACTCTGTGTCTTGTAATTGGAGCATTTAGTCCATTTACATTTAAGGTTAATATTGTTATGTGTGATCTTGATCCTGCCATTATGATATTAACTGGTTATTTTGCTCATTAGTTAATGCAGTTTCTTCCTAGGCTCGATGGTCTTTACATTTTGGCATGTTTTTGCAATGGCTGGTACCGGTTGTTCCTTTCCATGTTTAGGGCTTCCTTCAGGGTCTCTTGTAAGGCAGGCCTGGAGGTGACAAAATCTCTAAGCATTTGCTTATCTGTAAAGAATTTTATTTCTCCTTCACTGATGAAACTTAGTTTGGCTGGATATGAAATTCTGGATTTAAAATTCTTTTCTTTAAGAACGTTGAATATTGGCCCCCACTCTCTTCTGGCTTGTAGAGTTTCTGCCGAGAGATCTGCTGTCAGTCTGATGGGCTTCCCTTTGTGGGTAACCCAGCCTTTCTCTCTGGCTGCCCATAAGATTTTTTCCTTCATTTCAACTTTGGTGAATCTGTCCATTATATGTCTTGGAGTTGCTCTTCTGGAGGAGTATCTTTGTGGCGTTCTCTG
>NW_022332204.1:0-4192 GCF_002776525.5 Piliocolobus tephrosceles | reverse complement strand
AATGGAAGTTCATTCCTGATTTGGCTCTCTGCTTGTCTGTTACTGGTGTATAAGAATGCTTGTGATTTTTGCACATTAATTGTGTATCCTGAGACTTTGCTGAAGTTGCTTATCAGCTTAAGGAGATTTTGGGCTGAGACGATGGGGTTTTCTAAATATACAATCATGTCATCTGCAAACAGGGACAATTTGACTTCTTCTTTTCCTAATTGAATACCCTTGATTTCTTTCTCTTGCCTGATTGCCCTAGCCAGAACTTCCAAACTCTGTTGAATAGGAGCGGTCAGAGAGGGCATCCCTGTCTTGTGCCAGTTTTCAAAGGGATTTTTTTCCAGTTTTTGCCCATTCAGTATGATAACAGCTGTGCGTTTGTCATAAATAGCTCTTATTATTTTGAGGTACTTTCCATCAATACCGAATTTATTGAGCGTTTTTAGCATGAAGGGCTGTTGAATTTTGTCAAAAGCCTTTTCTGCATCTATTGAGATAATCATATGGTTCTTGTCTTTGGTTCTGTTTGTATGCTGGATTACGTTTATTGATTTGCGAATGTTAAAGCAGCCTTGCATCCCAGGGATGAAGCCCACTTGATCATGGTGGATAAGCGTTTTGATGTGCTGCTGAATCCGGTTTGCCAGTATTTCATTGAGGATTTTTGCATCGATGTTCATCAGGGAGATTGGTCTAAAATTCTCTTTTTTTGTGTGTCTCTCCAAGGCTTTGGTATCAGGATGATGTTGGCCTCATAAAATGAGTTAGGGAGGATTCCCTCTTTGTCTATTGATTGGAATAGTTTCACAAGGAATGATACCATCTCCTCCTTGTACCTCTGGTAGAATTCAGCTGTGAATCCATCTGGTCCTGGAATTTTCTTGGTGGGTAGGCTATTAAATGTTGCCTCATGTTCAGAGCCTGCTATTGGTCTATTCAGGGATTCAGCTTCTTCCTGGTTTAGTCTTGGGAGAGTGTGAGTGTCCAGGAAAATATCCATTTCTTCTAGACTTTCTAGTTGATTTGCGTAGAAGTGTTTATAGTATTCTCTGATGGTAGTTTGTATTTCTGTGGGGTCGGTGCTGATATCCCCTTTATCATTTTTTATTGCATCTATTTGATTCTTCTCTCTTTTCTTCTTTATTAGTCTTGCTAGCGGTCTGTCAATTTTGTTGATCTTTTCAAAAAACCAACTCCTGGATTCATTGATTTTTTGGAGGGTTTTTTGTGTCTCTATCTCCTTCAGTTCTGCTCTGATCTTAGTTATTTCTTGCCTTCTGCTAGCTTTTGATTGTGTTTGCTCTTGCCTCTCTAGTTCTTTTAATTGTAATGTTAGAGTGTCAATTTTAGATCTTTCCTGCTTTCTCTTTTGGGCATTTAGTGTTATAAATTTCCCTCTACACACTGCTTTCAATGTGTCCCAGAGATTCTGGTATGTTGTATCTTTGTTCTCATTGGTTTCAAAGAACATCTTTATTTCTGCTTTCATTTCGTTATGTACCCAGTAGTCATTCAGGAGCAGGTTGTTCAGTTTCCATGTAGTTGAGCGGTTTTGATTGAGTTTCTTAGTCCTGAGTTCTAGTTTGATTGCACTGTGGTCTGAGAGACAGTTTGTTATAATTTCTGTTCTTTTACATTTGCTGAGGAGTGCTTTACTTTCAATTATGTGGTCAACTTTGGAATAAGTGCGATGTGGTGCTGAGAAGAATGTATATTCTGTTGATTTGGGGTGGAGAGTTCTATAAATGTCTATTAGGTCCGCTTGGTGCAGAGATGAGTTCAATTCCTGGATATTTTTGTTAACTTTCTGCCTCATTGATCTGTCTAATGTTGACAGTGGAGTGTTGAAGTCTCTCATTATTATTGTATGGGAGTCTAAGTCTCTTTGTAAGTCTCTAAGGACTTGCTTTATGAATCTGGGTGCTCCTGTATTGGGGGCTTATATATTTAGGATAGTTAGCTCTTCCTGTTGAATTGATCCCTTTACCATTATGTAATGGCCTTCTTTGTCTCTTTTGATCTTTGATGGTTTAAAGTCTGTTTTATCAGAGACTAGGATTGCAACCCCTGCTTTTTTTTGTTGTTGTTGTTCTCCATTTGCTTCGTAGATCTTCCTCCATCCCTTTATTTTGAGCCTATGTATGTCTCTGCATGTGAGATGGGTCTCCTGAATACAGCAGACTGATGGGTCTTGACTCTTTATCCAGTTTGCCAGTCTGTGTCTTGTAATTGGAGCATTTAGTCCATTTACATTTAAGGTTAATATTGTTATGTGTGATCTTGATCCTGTCATTATGATATTAACTGGTTTTTTGCTCGTTAGTTGATGCAGTTTCTTCCTAGTCTTGATGGTCTTTACATTTTGGCATGTTTTTGCAATGGCTGGCACTGGTTGTTCCTTTCCATGTTTAGGGCTTCCTTCAGGGTCTCTTGTAAGGCAGGCCTGGTGGGGACAAAATCTCTAAGCATTTGCTTATCTTTAAGAATTTTATTTCTCCTTCACTTATGAAACTTAGTTTGGCTGGATATGCAATTCTGGATTTAAAATTCTTTTATTTAAGAACGTTGAATATTGGCCCCCACTCTCTTCTGGCTTGTAGAGTTTCTGCTGAGAGATCTGCTGTCAGTCTGATGGGCTTCCCTTTGTGTGTAACACGACCTTTCTCCCTGGCTTCCATTAAGACTTTTTCCTTCATTTCAACTTTGTTGAATCTGGCAATTATTTGTTTTGGAGTTGCTCTTCTCGAGGAGTATCTTTTTGGCGTTCTCTGTGTTTCCTGAATTTGAATGTTGGCCTGCCCTACTTGGTTGGGGAAGTTCTTCTGGATGATATCCTGAAGAGTTTTTTTCTACTTGGTTCCATTTTCCCCCTCACTTTCAGGCACCCCAATCAGACATAGATTTAGTCCTTTTACATAATCCCATACTTCTTGCAGGCTTTGTTCATTTCTTTTTCTTCTGTTTTCTTTTGGTTTCTCTTCTCACTTCATTACATTCATTTAATTCTCAATCGCTGATACTCTTTCTTCCAGTTGATTGAGTCGGTTACTGAAGCTTGTGCATTTATCACGTATTTCTCGTGTCATGGTTTTCATCTCTGTCATTTCGTTTATGACCTTCTCTCCATTAAGTAGTCTAGCTGTCAATTCTTCCACTCTTTTTTCAAAATTTTTAGTTTCTTTGTGCTGGGTATGTAATTCCTCCTTTAACTCTGAGAAGTTTGATGGACTGAAGCCTTCTTCTCTCATCTCGTCAAAGTCATTCTCTGACCAGCTTTGATCCGTTGCTGGTGATGGGCTGCGCTCCTTTGCAGGGGGAGATGTGCTCTTATTTTTTGAATTTCCAACTTTTCTGCCCTGTTTTTTCCCCATCTTTGTGGTTTTATCTGTCTCTGGTCTTTGATGATGGTGACTTACTGAAGGGGTTTTGTTATAGGTGTCCTTCCTGTTTGATAGTTTTTCTTCTGACAGTCAGGACCCTCAGCTACAGGTCTGTTGGAGATTGCTTGAGGTCCACTCCAGACCCTGTTTGCCTGGGTATCAGCAGCAGAGGTTGCAGAAGATAGAATATTGCTGAACAGTGAGTGTACCTGTCTGATTCATACTTTGGAAGCTTCCTCTCAGGAGTGTACTCCACCCTGTGAGGTGTGGGCTGTCAGACTGCCCCTAGTGGGGCATGTCTGCCAGTTAGGCTACTCAGCGATCAGGGACCCACTTGAGCAGGCAGTCTGTCCATTCTCAGATCTTCACTTCCGTGTTGGGAGATCCACAGCTCTCTTCAAAGCTGTCAGACAGAGTCGTTCGCGTCTGCCCAGGCCTCTGCTGCTTCCGCTGTTACTTTTATAGCTGTGCCCTGTCCCCAGAGGTGGGGTCTACAGAGACAGGCAGATTTCCTTGAGCTGCTGTGAACTCCACCCAGTTTGAGCTTCCCAGCGTCTTTGTTTGCCTACTTAAGCCTCAGTAATGGCGGGTGCCCCTTCCCCAGCCTCGCTGCTGCCTTGTGGATAGATCACCACAGACTGCTGTGTTAGCAATGAGGGAGGCTCTGTGGGCGTGGTACCCTCCCGGCCAGGTGTGGGATGTATTCTCCTCGTGTACCCGTTTGCTTACAGCGCAGTATTGGGGTGGGAGTTACCCGATTTTCCAGGTGTTGTGTGTCAGACAGAGTCGTTTGCATCTGCAGAGGTTTCTGTTGTTTTGTT
>NW_022332203.1:0-8180 GCF_002776525.5 Piliocolobus tephrosceles | reverse complement strand
CCCCCCCGTGTACTAAAAGTCAAAAGCATTACTAATTTAATAATGTCATATTTGTTCTTCTAATTATTTTTTGCTGCATAACAAAGCACTCCTAACTTAGTGGCTTAAAATGATAACAATTATTTATTTTATTCAAAAATCTGCAATTTGGGCTTAATTGGCAGAACAGCTCATCTTTGCTCCTTATAGTATCAGCTGGAGTTGGCGATGACTCAGCAGGTCAGGGCTGGAAGACTCATTCTCGTCAGGTGATTGACGTTGACTGTCAGTTGGAACCTCAGCTGGGGCTGTTTGCTGGAACACCTACACATGGCATGTCCATGGAGCTACTTGACTTCCTCACTGCAGTGGCTGGGTTCCAAGAGCAGTTATCCCAAGAGAACAAGGCAGCAGTGCATCACTTTTAGGATCTTGTCTCACAAGTCACACAGAGTCACTTCCACCATCCCCTGCTGGTCAAGGAGGACATGAAGGTCTTCCTAGGAGCACGGGGGAAGACAGACTCTACCACCTGATGGAAGGAGTGTCAGTGTTGCATAGCAAGAGAAACACATGGAATGGGATGTATTGTGATGCCCATCTTTGGAACAGACAATTTGGCACATCTGTGAAAATTAAAAGTCTGATTTGGATATAACAATTGAGATTGATTAGCAAAGATGTCTAATTATAAAAGTTAAATTCCAAATAAACTTTTTGTTTTTTTTGGCCAAAGACCAAAGAGTGGGTTATAGCCAAGGAATTCTGGCTCCCTATATCCCTGGGCTTCATTTTTCTTTTTTTTTTTTTTTTCTTTCTTTTTTGAGATGGAGTCTCACTCTGTCACCCAGGCTAGAGTGCAGTGGCACAATCTCGGCTCACTGCAACCTGCAACCTCTGCCTCCCAGGTTCATGCGATTCTCCTGTCTCAGCCTCCCGAGTAGCTGGGATTACAAGTGCACACCACCACACCCGGCTAATTTTTTGTATTTTTAGTAGAGATGGGGTTTCACTATGTTGCCCAGACTGGTCTCGAACTCCCGACCTCATGATCTGCCCACCTCAGCCTCCCAAAGTGTTGGAATTACAGGCGTGAGCCACCGCACCCAGCCCCTAGGCTTTATTTCTAAGGTTATCAATACCTTCTTCCCCTTGATCCTTATTTTTTATGTGATCAACATAATACGTGAGATCAACCAGTTCAAACAACATGATTACAAAACCTATGCACACCTTGAGTGTAGTAAAGAGAAACAGAGAGCTTTTTTCCCTTTAGAAAATATACAAGAAAGCAATAGTAACAGTTCTCAACCTCTTTCTCTTTTTCTTTTGCGCTGCTGGCCAGAAGATCTCTGATGTGTTGGACATTGTGACTAGATACCTTCAGTATACATATGACTATTCTGAAAGCTTATTATCTCTATCACTAGAAAATAGATCCATAACTTTTGCAGTCCTTGTGCCTTTTTCTCTGAACTTGTCTCTCCTGAGACTCTATTAAATACAATGATGCTTGAGGAAAATACTGCCAAAATAGCTCTGCCTTTCATAAGGTTATGTAAGAAAAATGGGAAAAGCATTCTAGCAAAGTGGTCATGAAAAGATTGTAGTGAGTTCAACTCTGTCAAGTCCTGATTTCTGTATATCGTTTTACTCATTTCTCTTAAAATCCAGAAAGGTCATACCCAAATGGATGAAAATGCTGATCACTTTTACCTTTTAACTATATAAAAATTTCACCAAGGCAGAAAATCACAGCTAAAATATTGATATAAGATGGACCAACCTGATTTGTTTCTTTTCTTGAATTGCTAAGCCAAGACGAGATGAGTGTTGGGCCTTTGTTTTTATTTTTTAATGGATAATTTGAAATATATACGAAAGTAGAGAGGATGGTTCAGTCATCCCTCAATATCTGTGAGGGATTGGTCTGAGGACCCCCAGTGAATACCAAAGCCTGCTGACACTTAAGTCCCTGCTATAAAATGGCAGAGTATTTGCATATAACCCATGCACATCCTCCCACATAATTTAAATCATCTCTAGATTACTTGTAGTACCTAAAACCAAGTAAATGCTATGTAAATAGTTGTCATATTGTATTGTTTAAGGAATAATGACAAGAAAAGAAACCTGCACATGCTCAGTATACACACAACCATCATAGACCTAACTACACTTTTGATCTGATTTTTTTTTTTTTTTTTTTTTATTTTATATTTTGTAGGGAACATGTGCATAACGTGCAGGTTTGTTACATATGTATACATGTGCCATGTTGGTGTGCTGCACCCATCAACTCGTCAGCACCCATCAATTCATCATTTATATCAGGTATAACTCCCCAATGCAATCCCTCCCCCCTCCCCCCTCCCCATGATAGGCCCCAGTGTGTGATGTTCCCCTTCCCGAGTCCAAGTGAGCTCATTGTTTAGTTCCCACCTATGAGTGAGAACATGCAGTGTTTGGTTTTCTGTTCTTGTGATAGTTTGCTAAGAATGATGGTTTCCAGCTGCATCCATGTCCCTACAAAGGACGCAAACTCATCCTTTTTTATGGCTGCATAGTATTCCATGGTGTATATGTGCCACATTTTCTTAATCCAGTCTGTCACAGATGGACATTTGGGTTGATTCCAAGTCTTTGCTATTGTGAATAGTGCCGCAATAAACATACGTGTGCATGTGACTTTGTAGTAGAATAATTTATAATCCTTTGGGTATATACCCAGTAGTGGGATGGCCGGGTCATATGGTACATCTAGTTCTAGATCCTTGAGGAATAGCCATACTGTTTTCCATAATGGTTGAACTAGTTTACAATCCCACCAACAGTGTAAAAGTGTTCCTATTTCTCCACATCCTCTCCAACACCTGTTGTTTCCTGATTTTTTAATGATTGCCATTCTAACTGGTGTGAGATGGTATCTCATTGTGGTTTTGATTTGCATTTCTCTGATGGCGAGTGATGATGAGCATTTTTTCATGTGTCTGTTGGCTATATGAATGTCTTCTTTTGAGAAATGTCTGTTCATATCCTTTCCCCACTTTTTGATGGGGTTGTTTGTTTTTTTCTCGTAAATTTGTTTGAGTTCTTTGTAGATTCTGGAAATTAGCCCTTTGTCAGATGAGTAGATTGCAAAAATTTTCTCCCATTCTGTAGGTTTAGAGCTGTTTTGAAACTAAAATCATTTCAATTTGTCCAAAAGGATATGATCAGAAATGTTACATGAACTGTTGTAATAGAACTCATTCCAATTTTGATACACTATGAACCTATGTATTCATAAACCAAAATTTTAAGTCATGTCAAAAGTTTTTAAGTTTCCTGCTTTTTGTGTCTTATAACCTAGTAACCAAGACCATTATTCAAACTAACAGTTAACTTTTTTCTCCTGTATTAGTTTTAGGAAGAAAAATTTACAGAACCAATGCCAGTAAAACTTGACAATTTTAAAAAAATCATTGAATTTTATCTGGACTGTATGAGTATGTAAATAATGTCATAATAATTTTTTATTAATTCACATGTTTTTCTAAGAGCAGGAGACAGAGAAGTAGAAGGGGGAAAATGACAGCCAGCTATGGGCAGGTCAGACAGGGCAAAAGTTAACCTACCACCTGAAAATGCTATAATTCTGAAAAATTGAATCTTATAAATACAATTGTGGGATTCACGGTATTACCCATGTCAATTTGAAGAGTTTGTTTCTGTCCTGTTATTAAAGATACTTATCTTCTTGGGCTAAGTGGATCGTTGGAATTTGGATGCTACAGTACCCCTTTGGTGACCCCTTTTATAATCACTCAGAGGCTTCTGGTTCTTTCTCATCTTGACTAGAATGGAACCATTTTCCAGTGACTTTAAATTCACAGTATGAAGTTTTTGTATCCCGGACCCACAAAAAGATGAGCTGCTTGACAGAGGTCAAGAAGGTTGTGGAGTGGGTGGGCCGGGACAGGATTCAGGAATCCTTAGCAGTGGCACAAAGTTCTGAACACAGCCTGCATTAGACATGGACGTATTGGGAAATACCTGGGTTCTTCTTCATATGGAGACTGCCATTTTAAGGGACTTTGAGTTAGACTGTATATTTCAGAGGGAGGAGGAGGAGGAGGAGGAGGAGGAGGAGGAGGGAAAGTGAGAGATACAAACAGAGAAATGTGGAACAGTATTTGGGTGGATCAGCAAGCGAGGCAGATTTTAAGTTTTTCTTATTTTATTGGCCTAAATACAGTCTTCTAGGGAAGAGTAAAAGTCTGGATTATATTTAAGCTGTATTTTAAAATAAACTATACTCATAAAGAATTGCAAAAGCCAATACTACCAATTCCTATGTGCCTTTACCCAGGATTCCCCAGATGCCCCAATGACAAGATCTTAGGTAACCCTGATACATTATCAGTACTAAGTAATGAGCATTGATTAATGCTGTTAACTACACCACAGACTTTATTTGAATTTTGTTACATGTATTTTTCCAGTGTATATTTATATGAAATTTAATTATGTTACAGATGCATGGTAACTACTGCCATAATCAGCATACAAAATATTCTATCACCACAAAGTCTCTTATGCTACAGTTTTATAATCATACCTTCACAGATGTGACACCCCCAGCAACCACTGATGTGTTCTCCATCACTATCATTTGGCCATTTCAATAGTGTTAGGTAAATGACATCATACAATACATAGCCTTTTAAAATTGGCTTTTTTTTTTTTTTTTTTTGTACTCAGCAAGTATCCTTGAGAGTCTTTCAGCTTGTCACATGCATCAGTAGTTTCTTTTTTATTGCTGAGTAGTATACCATTGTATGAACGAACCACTGCTTATCCATTCACTTATTGTAGGACATTGTGGTTATTTCTAGCTTTCAGCTATTATAAATACAGTTGCTATGACCATTTGTGTAGATTTTTGTGTGGAAATGTGTTTTTATTTCTGTAGGATAAATACCCAGAAGGCTTATGGCAAGTCTGTGTTCAGCGTTAGAAGAAACTGCTGAACTCTTTTTCAGAGTACCATTTTATATTCCTACCATCAGGATATGAGAGTTCTAGTTGTTCTCCATCCTCACTAACACTGTTGTGGAGTTTTGGGGTTTTTTTTCTACATATTATTCTAATAGGTGTATAGTGGTTATATCATCATGACTTTAATTTGCATTTTTTAGTAGCTACAGTGTTAAACGACTGTGTTTAACATTGAATACCACATACCATTTGAATATCCTCTTTAGTAAAGTGTCTGGTTTTGTACGTTTTCTAATTGGATTTTTTGTTTTCTTACTGTTGCATTTATAGAGTTATTTATATATTATGGATATAGGCCCCTTGTCAGAACTGCAAATTGGAAATGTTTTCTCCCAGTCTGTACCTTGTATTTTCATCCTCTTAACATGGCCCTTCTCAGGAGCAAAAGGATTTGGTTTTGTTAAAGGCTGCTTTATTGATGTTTTTCTTTTATGGTCATGATTTTAGCATCATGTCTAAGAATTCCACCTAATCCTAGCCTATTAATATTTAAAAGATTTATGGTTTCACTCTTCACATTTGGATCTGTGATCCATTTTGAGTTAATGTTTGTATTAGCTGTGTGGTTTAGGGTTAGGTTTGTTTTTATGACCAAGAATGTACAGTTACTCTAACACCATTTGTTGAAAAATCTTTTCTCCTTTGAATTGGTTTTGCCATTTTGTTAAAATCAGTTGGCCACACTTGTGTGGCTCTATTTCTGGACACACTATTCTGTTCCTTTGATCTGCATATCTGTCCCTCTACCAGGACTTCATTGCCTTAATTGCTGTCACTGTATAGTATTAGAAGACTAGATAGTGTGATTACACCAGCATTTATTTCTTTCTTTTGTGTTTTTTATGCTTTCATGTAAATTTTTAAAATTTCTCATATCTACAAAAAGTCCTTCTGAGGTTTTGATAAAAACGGTATTAAGCCTCTGGATCAATTTGGGGGGAATTGACATCTTCAATATGTTGAATCATCTTTCAATCCATGAACACAGTTTGTTTCTGTATTTACTTAGGTCTTTTAAGATTTTCTTCATTAGAGTTGTATGATTTTCTCCATACAAATCCTATGCATAGTTTGTTCGATTTAGATTGCAGTTATCTCATTTTTTGGAGCAACTGTATAAAGGGTTTTGTGTTTCTAATTTCAGTTTCAACACATTTGTTGCTAGTGTATAGAAATAAGATCCATTTGTGTGTGTGTGTGTGAACTTGGTATCCTGCAACCCTGTTAACTCACTTATTAGTTGTTCCCTTCTCTGTTTCCCAGAAGAGATGGTATAAAGTTACTGTTACTCTTTTAGTGTTTGTTACAGTTCAGCAGTGATACCATCTGGGCCTGGAGATTTCTTTATCAAAAGGTTTTAAACTATTAATTCAATTTTTTTAGTAGTTATGAGACAATTCAAGTTATCTGTTATCTTGGGTGTTTTTATAGTTTAGAATTGGTCCGTATCATCTAAATTGTCAAATTTATGTGCATAGAGTTGTTTGTCGTATTCCTTTATTATCCTATAATGTCTGCTGGGTCTGTAATAGTGTTCCTTCTTTCATTACCAATATTGATCATTTATGTCTTTCTTGCACTTTCCCCCTTCTTAACCTCCTGTCTCCCCTCCTCTCCTCTTCTTTTCCCTTCCCTCTTCTCTTCTTCTCCCCATCTTTTGTCAGCCTTGCTTAAGGTTGATCGATGTTACTGATCTTTTCAAATAATAAGCTTTTGTTTTTATTTTCTCCATTGTTTTTCTATTTTCAATTTCATTGACTTTTTACTCTTATGTTTATTCCTTCCTCCTACTTGCTTTGGGTTTATTTTGCTCTTCCTCTTGTAGTTTCTTGAGGTGGAAGCTTTGTTATAGATCTGAGACCATCTTCCAATATAAGCATTTAGTGTTAAATTTATAAATTTCTCTAAAAGTGAACTGCGTTAACTGCATCCCAAAGATTTTTATAGGTTGTATTCTCATTCCCTTCAGTGTATTTTTACATTTCCTTTGAGACTTTCTCTTTGACCATTTAAGTATTTAAAAGTGGGTTAATTTTTAATTGTTTTGTGATTTTCCTGGTATCTTACTGATTTCCAGTTAGATTCATTATGAACAGATAATATATTTTTTATGATTTCAGTCCTTTTAAATTTGTGAAGGTTTGTTTTATATGACCCAGGATGGGATGTGGTCCATCTTGGTATCTATTTATTAGTTGCCAAGGCCATTTTTCCTTGCTGAGGGGCTTGGCTTAGAGATAACACACATCTCTTCTGCCCACATTCCAAAAGTTAGAACTAAATCATATGGCCGCACCTAACTGCACAGAAGGCTGGGAAATAAATTTTAGCTGTGTGACTTAGAAAGAAATGGCAATCAAGCCTGGAAATTACGTAACACTCTCTTGTTTTTGATTTTTAAAAATTTTCTCCCTTTATTCACATTCCCAATGCTATAGTTATTTAACTACATACCCTAGTGTATTTAACATATCTCCTTCTGATCTACCTTCTATACATTGAATTAGATTTTTATCAATCTTTCAAAAATACCTAAGATTTCTTTGAGAAATTTTTTACATGTTTATAAATGGTTATTGTCTGATATGGTTTGGATGTCATACCCTCTAAACCTCATGTTGAATTGTAATTCCCAGTGTTGGAAGCAGAGCCTGGTGGGAGGTGACTGGATCATGGGAGCAGAGTTCTCATGAATGGTTTAGCACTATCCCCTTGGTGCTGTCTTTGCGGTAGTTCTAGCAAGATCTGGCTGTTTAAAGGTGCGAGGCATCTTTCCTCTTGCCCTCTGTTGCTCCTGTTTTCACCATGTGACATGCGTGCTCCTGCTTTGCCTTCTGCCGTGAGTAAAAGTTCCCTGACGCCTCTCCAGAAGCCAAGCAGATGCCAGCACCATGCTTCCTGTACAACCTGCAGAACTGTGAGCCAATTAAACCTCTTCTCAGGGGTTTTTTTTTTTTCTCTCAGTCTCAGGTATTTTTTTTATAGCAGTGGAAAAATGGCCTAATAGCAGTGGGAAAACGGCCTGTATAGCATTCCGATGATTAGTTCTTCACTATATATTAAAATCGACTTATGTTGCTGCATGTATGGCTAATTCATCCCTCTGCTTCAGAAAAATTCCACTTTTTTCATATTTATTCAACATTTTACTTATCCCCCCC
>NW_022332201.1:0-1306 GCF_002776525.5 Piliocolobus tephrosceles | reverse complement strand
ACTGTTGGCCAGGCTGGAGTGCAGTGGCGTGATCTCAGCTCGCTGCAACCTCTACCTCTCGGGTTTAAGTGATTCTCCTGCTTCAGCCTCCTGAGTGGCTGAGACTACAGGTGCCCGCTATGATCCCCGACTACTTTTTGTATTTTTAGTAGAGATGGGGTTTCACCATTTTAACCAGGGTGGTCTCCATCTCTTGATCTCGTGATCCGCCTGCCTTAGCCTCTCAAAGTGCGGAGATTACAGGCGTGAGCCACCTCGCCTGGACAGTTCTATGCTTTTAGAGGCTCATGGGATTAGATTGGACCTCCCTGGATAGCCCAGGACACTTCTCCTAAGGCCTGTGGCAAAGCCCTTTTGCTGCGTGACATAGTCATAGGTCTCGGGGGTTGGAATCTTCCACCACAGTTACCAATCCACTTACTACAGCAGCCTGGGAGGTGCTTTTCATTGCCTCTGGTTAACAGATACCTTTTTTTTTTTTTTTTTTTTTTGCGTATTTTGGGGAATATAATTATCTTTTTTTTTTTTTTTTTTTTTTTTTTTTTTGTGAGATGGAGTCTCATTCTGTTGCCCGGGCTGGAGTGCAGTGGTGCGATCTTGGCTCACCACAACTTCCACCTCCCGGGTTCAAGCAGTTCTCCTGCCTCAGCCTCCTGAGTAGCTCGGACTACAGGCACGTGCCCCCAAGCCCGGCTAATTTTTGTATTTTTAGTACAGACGGGGTTTCAGTATGTTGACCAGACTGGTCACAAACTCCTGACCTCGTGATCCACCCACCTTGGCCTCCCAAAGTGATAGGATTACAGGCATGAGCCACCACACCCAGCCATGAAGATCCTTCTTAAATGAAAAAACCGTTTCTCTGACTTGATGTGAGGCTGTTGGTGAGATTGATAGCAGTGGAGACAGGTCCGTCAGAAATGGAGCTAAACTTTGTGTTTTGGAGTATTTTGATGGCCTGCCCTGATTATGTAAGTTTTGCTAAGAAGTCATTAGAGTAATTCCTCTACTGGAACACCCATATGGGGAATTTGGGACCTTGCCTTTTCAAGTTGTACACAAAGGACTCTCCATGGGTGAAAAGTACATGATTCCAGGTCCATTTCTAGAATGGAAACAACTGCATCAACACAACAGCGATTCACATTCCTGAGTTTGAGAGAATCCGATTGTTTCAAGGCTGAAGCCAAAAGCCCAATAAACAATGTTTGTACCTTTTTTCATAGTTAGGAATTAGGTGCATCCCGTGGTCAAGAAAATAACTGATGGTGGTCACCAAGTAGTTTAAAACCAAGCAGGACCTCAT
>NW_022332200.1:0-2361 GCF_002776525.5 Piliocolobus tephrosceles | reverse complement strand
ACACAGGAAATATCTTCCGAGAAAAATTTGAAAGAAGCTTTCTGAGAAACTGCTTTGTGATGCGTGAATTCATTTCACAGTGTTACACCACTCTTTCTTGGAGGAGTTTGCTAACACTGATTTTCTGGAATCTCTGAGGTAACATCCTGGATATCGTGGAATCCCCTGCTGAATAATGAGATATCCTCCGACAAATCTGCAGAGAAGCCTTCTCAGAAACTTCTTGGTTGTGGGTGAATTCTGCTCACAGAGTTTCCTCATTGTTTTCATTGAGAAGCTTGCAAAGAGCGATTTCGCAGAATCTGCAAAAGAACACACGGTGGCGCTCCGAGACCACAAATAAACTCAGCTCCCAAAGAAAGCCGCTTTCTGAGAAACGGCTTTGTGCAGTGTGAATTCAACTCACTGTGTTCCAGTTTTATTTCTTGGAGCTGTGTCTTAGCCCCGTTTTGGTGGAATCTGAGAACTGATATTTCGGATCCCTTGGAAGACTATAGGGCTTATTCCTCAGGAAGCAGCTTGCTAACACTCTTTTCGGGAAATCTGCAAAGTGATATTTGGGAGCCAATTCGGGCCCAATGAGAAAAAGCAAGTCTCCTCAGAGAACAACTAGAGAATAGCTTTCTGAGAGATTGCTTTCTGATGTGTGACTTCATTACACAGAGTTCCACCCTTCCCTTCTTGGAACAGTTTGCTAACAGTCTTGTCATGGATTCTACAATGTGATATTTGGGAGTTCACTGAGGGCTATGGTGAAAAAGGATATAAACTCAGACAGACACTGCAAAGAAGCCTTCTGAGAAACTGCATTGCGAGGTGTGAATGCCACTCACAGAGTTACACGTTTGTCTTCAGCCAACAGTTTGCTAAAACAGTTTTCTGGTAATCTCCAATGCCATATATCTTAGCGCAGTGAAGCTAATGGTGACATAGGAAATATCCTCATATGAAAGCTAGAAAGAAGCTTCCTTAGAAACTTCTTGTTGATGTGTGAATTCATCTCACAGAGTTACACTTATGTTTCATGGAGCAGGCCCTAACACTGTCTTTAAAGAACCAAAGAAAGGGTATTTTGGATCGCTTTGAGGCTTACGCCGATAAAGAAAATGTCATGAGTGAAAAACGAGAGATAAGCTTTCTGAGAAATTTCTTTGTGATATCTGAATTCATCTCACAGAGTTACAACTTATTCCTCAGGAAGCAGTTTGCTAACACTCTTTTCGTGGAATCTGTACAGTGATATTTGGGAGCCACTTCGGGCCCATTATGAAAAAGCAAGTCTCCTCAGAGAACAACTAGAGAATAGCTTTCTGAGAGATTGCTTTCTGATGTGTGACTTCATCACACAGAGTGCCAGCCTTCCCTTCTTGGAACATTTTGCTAACAGCCTTGTCGTGGAAGCTGCAATGTGATATTTGGGAGCTTATTGAGGGCTATGGTGAAAATGGCTATATCCTCAGACAGACACTGCAAAGAAGCCTTCTGAGAAACTGCATTGCGATGTGTGAATGCAACTCACAGAGTTACACGTTTGTCTTCAGCCAACAGTTTGCTAACACAGTTTTCTGGAAATCTCCAAAGGGTTATATCTTAGCGCAGTGAAGCTAACGGTGACATAGTAAATATCCTCTTATGAAAACTAGAAAGAAGCTTCCTTAGAAACTTCTTGTTGATGTGTGAATTCATCTCACAGAGTTACACTTATGTTTCATGGAGCAGGCCTTTAACACTGTCTTTGAAGAACCTAAGAAAGGGTACTTTGGATCGCTTTGAGGCCTCCCCTGATAAAGGAAATATCATCAGTTAAAGACGAGAGAGAAGCTTTCTGAGAAATTTCTTTGTGATATCTGAATTCATCTCACAGAGTTACAACTTATTCCTCAGGAAGCAGTTTGCTAACACTCTTTTCTTGGAATCTGTACAGTGATATTTGGGAGCCATTTCGGGCCCATTGTGAAAAAGCAAGTATCCTCAGAGAATAACTGGAGAATACCTTTCTGAGAGATTGCTTTCTGATGTGTGACTTCATCAAACAGAGTTCCACCCTTCCCTTCTTGGAACAGTTTGCTAACAGTCTTGTCGTGGATTCTGCAATGTGATATTTGAGAGCTCATTGAGGGCTATGGTGAAAAAGGATATATCCTCACACAGACACTGCAAAGAAGCCTTCTGAGAAACTGCATTGCGATGGGTGAATGCAACTCACAGAGTTCCACGTTGTCTTCAGCCAACAGTTTGCTAACACAGTTTTCTGGAAATCTGCAGGGGGATATTTCTTAGCGCAATGAAGCTAATGGTGAAAAAGGAAATATCCTCATATGAAAACTAGAAAAAAGCTTCCTTAGAAACTTCTTGTTGATG
>NW_022332198.1:0-5809 GCF_002776525.5 Piliocolobus tephrosceles | reverse complement strand
CAGAGTGAGACTCCGTCTCAAAAAAAAAAAAAAAAAAAAAAAAACTATATACTTCAGACATTTTAATTCCCTTGTTAGATAAAACTAGTATGCTTGGGGATTAATGTGTGGCAGTTGTCAGACACCTTTCTCACCATGTACTAATTTATAGGTAATTGGAATAAAACCCTGAGTTTCAAGCAGGTACCATTTTTTTTTATTGAATTTCCCTTCTTGAGCATGATTCACACATACTTCACATTTGCCCATATACTGGCTAAGTAGGACAGCAAAATGCCTTAAAGAAATGTACCATTTTAAGAAGCTAGCTTTTTTCTTAGGTGTATAAGTTACCCTTGGAGAAAATATAATTATATTTTCCTGCAAAATAGGTTTTATGAAGAACACAGCCTTTGGAGAATAGAAGAAATTATTCACTATGTTTAACAAAAGATGTAGCAAAACATTTTGCGCTTGATTTTCTTATTTAAATAGTGGGACTAGAAAAACTTTCGAAGACATGTTAGATGTAGTTAGCCATTGAGGTATGCTGAAAAGTCAGCATGAGTGCACAAGTTGGATTTTCTTACGATCATTTTGCTTTTGTTTTATTATTTTTTTCTTACTCCCTTTGATCTTGTCTTATGTGAACAGGTACCATTGAAGACACCTTAAATTCAACCCCATCATATGGTTTCGTTTTAACTCAGAAGGTTAGATATGTTCAGCACAAATAAAATCAGATTTTCTCGGGCTCACCCAAATTTAAGATCCTAATCTTATCAAAGCTTTCATGAAGAAATGTCTTTTATGAAGGAAATTTGCTGGTGTTATTAATAATGGAAGTACTTTTTTAAAGCAAGGAAAACTGGTATGAATACAATTTTTATTGTCTGATGGTACAGACTACTACAATTGATATATCCAGATTCAAACCCCTACGAAATGCAGTCAGAGTGTACTGGTACCTGTCTCTTCATACTGCCTTCACCCAGATTCTGTGATTCCTTTAAGTTAACAGAAAGTCTATTCAGTAGGGTAGAATTTTAACAGCATAGTTGGAGAGATCCTGCTGTCCAAATGCATGCTTCCATGTGCAAGCCTAAAATAAAAAGGCCGTTACAGCTTTTGGTACACTCTGTGGGAGAGAGTAGAGAGAGAAGTTGTAATGATCAGCAAGTAAGTTTTGTGATTGGCATAAAAACTAGGGGAGCATAAGAGGATTTACTTTTGTGCATATTGTTCCATTTTTACCAGAGTGACTTGTAATTTAGAGGCTTATTTTTTCCAAAGACCTGTAAGAACTTACTACATAAGAGACATGTAGTCTATCAAATAAGGAAAGTGGTTAAAAAAACAAATCAAAAGATAAAAAAAAAAAAAAAAAAAAAAACACGTCTCTCGTTTTTAGTGTCATCGACTTCAAGGGTTAATTTTTTTTTTTTTTTTTTTATGTTTTTTGAGGCAGAGTCTCGCTCTGTTGCCCAGGCTGGAATGCAATGGAGCCATCTCGACTCACTGTAAGCTCCACTTCCCGGGTTCATGCGATTCTCGTGCCTCAGGCTCCTGAGCAACTGGGATTACAGGCGCCTGCCATCATGCTGGGCTAATTTTTATATTTCTGTAGCGATGGGGTTTCACCATGTTGGCCAGGGTGGTCTTGAACTCCTGACCTCAGGTGATCCACCTCCTTCGGCCTATCAAAGTGCCAGGATTACAGGTGTGAGCCACCACACCCAGCCTCAAGAGTTACATTCTTGAATTGATCATTAATTCCCTGATATGCTTACAGTTCTGTTTTTATGAGTACACATTTAAATAAAGCTTTTGTATCAGTCTGGTAGAAAAATTAGTAGAATTAGTTTAAAGGTGTGATTACATCGAACATTTCAAGTTAAGAATATAAAATTGTGATCACACCTAATGCTTTTGGTTTACAAATAGCATTTTCTCTGATATCATTTTCTGCTAAATTGCATGATAGGAGGTAGGAGAAGTATTATCGCTAGCCTTCAAGCACTGTTGATGTGTGTCTACTCCTTTTATTGTAAACATGTGGACCCAATGATAAACTTCTGAATGTTCAATTTAATGTACTATGTGGTGAGCTGATTTTTACACAACAGAGAACCTTTGTCTACTTTTAGAAATAGAGCAAAGAAAAATAATTGAATTTTATATCTGAAATAATCTTAAGGATCATAGAGTCCAAATTCTTTATTGTGTAATGGGAAAACTAAGTTTTAGAGCAGATGTGACTTACCCACAATCACACATTTGTTCAGTTGTTGAACAAAGAATATAATCTGAAAGAAAAATGTATTGGACAAATAATATCCATCTATCAGATTGCTGGAATGGGGTTAACATCAGAAAACTATACACTCTCAGAGAAGACTGCATTGATTTAAAGTACAAATAATGTTATCTTCCATCAACATACATGAAACAGGAGTCTTAGAAAATTCTTATCTCTCTGTATATATAACTTTTTTTCAATAAAAATTTAAATTATATTACTAGTGTTTTCTCTTATCAAGTCTCATTTTGAGAATGGATAGCAAAAACATTGAAAAGAATAGTTCTCGCATGTTAACACAAGAAAAAAAAATCAGGTCATGCCAAATTCCCCATTTTCTTCTATAAATTACAGATGCTACTTCAGTCTAAATTAAGTTGCTATATAGTAATAATCCATTTAGGTGGAGAAAAATATCCAAGTTTACATTCATATTAGGAACTATGTAAAACATGTAGGTGTCTGATGAAATTTTGTGTTTCCTTGCAGTATTTCAAACCACACAATTATCTCATCACTGCCCTCCATTTACATAAGTATATTCCCTTTAACTTAAAAAATAGTATATCTGAAAGTGAGCTTTAGATACTGCCCTTCATATTGGGTCTACGTCTGCAGGGGCAAAGAGACCACATATCATCTAGTCAGCATTCAATTATTCGATTTCAAGGGCTTGTTGCCTGAAGTACTCATCTTTTGTTCTCTTCACTGTGTCCTTGCAATGTGCCTTAGCACAGTATCTTATTGACCTCCTTGGAGCACTAACATCATTCACTACTATGGGAAGAAATGATTTTCCTCCTCAGCATGGACATATTTACTGCACCTTTGGGGAAGCCCAGCCAAAAGGAAGCAGCTTCCAGACAGTTTTGTTAGAAAATACTGCTACAGGCCGGGCGCGGTGGCTCAAGCCTGTAATCCCAGCACTTTGGGAGGCCGAGACGGCAGATCACGAGGTCAGGAGATCGAGACCATCCTGGCTAAACGGTGAAACCCCGTCTCTACTAAAAATACAAAAACTAGCTGGGCGAGGTGGCGGGCGCCTGTAGTCTCAGCTACTCGGGAGGCTGAGGCAGGAGAATGGCGTAAACCCGGGAGGCAGAGCTTGCGGTGAGCTGAGATCCGGCCACTGCACTCCAGTCCGGGCGACAGAGCAAGACTCCGCCTCAAAAAAAAAAAAAAAAAAAAACACACAAAGAAAATACTGCTACAGAAATTCTGCATAAATTCCGTTTTAGGAATTGTTAACTCTTTCTGTGAATTTAAGTAGTATTAAGATGATCTGGCAAGAACTGTGAAAATTAATGATTGATTTCTCTATTGGCTCAGAACTGTCAAGATTCCTGGATAAACTATTTAGAAAATAACATAAAAAGTAAGAGATTAGTAGTAAAAGGAAATGGTTATAAAATAAAACATGTTGAAATAAGAGCAGATTTTTTTAAATGTTGCTTAAGGTAGTATTTGTTATGGAAAAAATGCTATCGAAATGCAGATTCTACTTCTCACCTGGAGTTTCTAAGGGAAGATTAAATTGTAATCTCAGAAAAAAAATGTGAATGAAGATCTCTCTTTTCCTTCCTCCCTTTCTCTCTGTCTCCTCTCTCCCTCCCTTGCTCTCCCTTCTTCCTCTTCCCTCATTAACATTTTGAATGTTTCTGGTAACTTTTCTCATACCATTATGAGGATTTATATTTAGTGTTTATCTTTCCTATCAAGGCCTTTAAAAGGTAAACATTTATCTTAAGAAAAAAATGATAGTTGTACTTTTTTTTCTAATGAATTTTTTATTTTCTTTTTTTTTTATTATTATTTTTTGAGATAGAGTCTTGCTCTGTTGCCCAGGCTGCAGTGCAGTGGCTGGATCTCGGCTCACTGCAACCTTGGTTTCCCAGGTTTAGGAGATTCTTCTGCTTCAGCTTCCCCAGCTTCTGGGACTACTGGCAGGCACCATCATGGCTATTTATATATTTGTATTTTTTAGTAGAGACAAGGTTTCTCCATGTTGGCCAGGCTGGTCTTGAACTCCTGACCTCAAGTAATTCACCCACTTTGGTCTCCCAAAGTGCTGGGATTACAGGTGTGAACCACCGCTCCCAGACTGAGCTTTTTCTTGATGTTAAACTGGTTCTCTTTCTCCTGTGTATTTGTATCAATTCCATCTATAAATGAGAAAAAAAGCTTACACAAGCCCTCACAAAAATCTTCTACTTCATTATCATTGTATAGACAGTGAACTGTTTACAAGAATTTTAACATCTATTAAAATGTCATTTTGACAATACAGAAATTACATTAACATGTTTATTCTATTTTTATAAAGTGCCAATAGCTTCAATATATATAAAATGTGATTAAAACCAAAAACCTTTGTAAAAAGGAGATGATCTGGCTTCCTCTTTCCTCACAATCCAAGTTTAAATTGTTCATTGTCATCTATAAAATACTCTTAAAGGAAAGAACTCATTCCTTTCCGGCAATTCTATTTTTTTTTTAATTCTTTCCTTTTCTAATTTTTTTGTTGTTGTGGTTTTGTTGTTGTTGTGGTCATTGTTTTGAGACATGCTTTCAGTTGCCCAGGCTGGAGTGCAGTGACACAATCATGGCTCCCTGTATGCTTGACCTCCCCAGGCTCACGTGATCCTCCCACCTCAGTCTCCTGAGTAGCTGGGACTATAGGCAGGCACCATCACTCCTGGCTAACTTTTGTATTTTTTGTGGAGACAGGGTTTCAGTCTGTTGCTCAGGCTGATCTCAAACTCCTGGGCTCAAGCAATTCACCCACTTCAGCCTCCCAAAGTGCTGGGATTGCAGGCGTGAGCCATCGCACGCAGTCCCTAACATTCTCTTATCTATCCTTCTGTCATCTTATCAGTGTGTGGAATGATAGTTGCTGATGTTGTCAAACCTATGATAACATGATGAACATCACAAAGTTAATTTCAGTTAACACTAGCACCTTCTGAAATGTGAGCCAAATTCAATACTGCAATGTCAAGTTTTCCTTTCAGCCATTTTGCCCTTATCTCCCATAATGCTGTAGAAAGTCATCATCTTAAAAGATGACAGAGCCAAAACCAAATGACATAAATTCTATTTAAAATGTTTGCTCATAGGATCAAAGAAGAAAAAGGTACACTTGTTTTTCAGTGACATGTTTGATCCATCATTAGATAATATTGTAAGCATTACAAGAGTTATTAAAATTATGTCAGCTGAAACAGTCAAAACGTACATTAAAGGCTCAGAAGGTCTTTAAAAATATCTAATGAGTTTTGCCAATGTGTGAAAAACAGAGTGCAATTGTCATTTATTGAAATCAGGCTTAAAGTGTACCATTGAACAGTTTAAAGCCTACACCAGGTACATCTGATCTTTGTAGGACTAGATGCTATAAAAAAATGATTCACGGCCGGGCGCGGTGGCTCAAGCCTGTAATCCCAGCACTTTGGGAGGCCGAGACGGGCGGATCACGAGGTCAGGAGTTCCAGACCATCCTGGCTAACACGGTGAAACCCTGTCTCTACTAAA
>NW_022332195.1:0-3398 GCF_002776525.5 Piliocolobus tephrosceles | reverse complement strand
TCACACAGAGTTCCACCCTTCCCTTCTTGGAACAGTTTGCTAACACCGTTGCCGTGGATTCTGCAATGTGATACTTGGGAGCTCATTGAGGGCTCTGGTGAGAAGGAGTATATCCTCAGGGAGAAACTAGAAAGAAGCCTTCTGAGAAATTGCATTGCGATGTGTGAATGCAACTCACAGAGTTACACGTTTGTCTTCAGTCATGAGTTTGCTATCATAGTTTCCTGGAAATCTGCAATGGGATATTTCTCAGCGCAATGAAATTTATGGTGACAAAGGAAATCTCCTAAGATGAAAACCAGAAAGAAGCTTCCTTAGAAACTCCTTGTTGATGTGAGAATTCATCTCACAGAGTTACACTTATATTTCATGGAGCAGGCCATTAACACTGTCTTTGAAGAAACTAAGAAAGGATACTTTGATTCGCATGGAGGCCTGAGTTGGTAAAGGAAATACCATCAGTTCAAAACGAGAGAGAAGCTTTCTGAGAAATTACTTTGTGACCTTTGAATTCATCTCAAAGAGATACAAATTATTCCTCAGGAATCAGTTGCTAACACTCTTTTCGTGGAATCTGTAAAGTGATATTTGGGAGCCAATTCGGTCCCACTGTGAAAAAGTAAGTATCCTCGCATAACAACTAGAGAATAGCTTTCTGAGAGATGGCTTTCTGATGTGTGACTTCATTACACAGATTTCCACCCTTCCCTTCTTGGAACAGTTTGCGAACACTATTGTCGTGGATTCTGCAATGTGATATTTGCAAGCTCATTGATGGTTATGGTGAGAAAGGATGGATCCTCAGACAGAAACTGGAAAGAAGCCTTCTGAGAAACTGCATAGCGATGCGTGAATGCAACTCAAAGAGTTGCCAGTTTCTCTTCAGTCATCTGTGTGCTAACACAGTTTTCAGGAAATCTGCAGTGGGATATTCTCAGTGCAATGAATCTTAAGGTGAAAAAGGAAATCTCCTCAGGTGAAAACTAGAAAGAAGGTTCCTCAGAAACTTCTTGTTGATGTGTGAATTCATCTCACAGAGTTACTCTTATATTTCATGGAGCAGGCCATTAACACTGTCTTTGAAGAAACTAAGGAAGGTTACTTTGGATCGCATGGAGGCCTGTGCTGATAAAGGAAATATCATCAGTGAAAAATGAGAGAGAAGCTTTCTGAGAAATTTCATTGTCATCAGTGAATTCATCTCACAGTGTTGCAACTTATTCCTCAGGAAGCAGTTTGCTATCACTCTTTTCGTGGAATCAGAAAAGTGATATTTGGGAATCAAATCGGGCCCACTGTGAAAAAGGAAATATCCTCACAAACAACTAGAGAATAGCTTTCTGAGAGATTCCTTTCTGATGTGTGATTTCATCACACAGAGTTCCACGCTTCCGTTCTTGGAATAGTTTGCTAACACTATTGTCGTGGATTCTGCAATGTGATATTTGGGAGCTCATGGAGGACTATGGTGAGAAAGGATATATCCTCAGACAGAAATGGGAAAGAAGCCTTCTGAGAAACTGCATTTTGGTGTGTGAATGCAACTCACAGAGTTACACGTTTCTCTTCTCTCATGAGTTTGCTAACACAGTTTTCTGGAAATCTTCAATGGGATATTTATCAGCGCAATGAAGCTTATGGTGACAAAGGAAATGTGCTCTGAAGAAAACTAGGAAGAAGCTTCCGTAGAAACTTCTTGTTGATGTGTGAATTCATCTCACAGAGTTACACTTATATTTCATGGAGCAGGCAATTAACACTGTCTTTGAAGAAACTAAGAAATGTTACTTTGGATCACATGGAGGCCTGCGCTGATAAAGGAAATATCATCAGTGAAAAACGAGAGAGATGCATTCTGAGAAATTTCTTTGTGATCTGCGAATTTATCTCACTGAGTTACAACTTATTCCTCAGGAAGCAGTTAGCTAACATTCTTTTCGTGAAATCAGTAAAGTGATATTTGGGAGCCAATTCGGGCCCACTGTGAAAAAGGAAGTATCCTTACATTACAACTAGAGAATAGCTTTCTGAGAGATTGCTTTCTGATATATGACTTCAACACACAGAGTTCCACGCTTCCCTTCTTGGAACAGTTTGCTAACACTGTTGCCATGGATTCTGCAATGTGATATTTGGGTCCTTATTGTGGGCTATGGTGAGAAAGGATATATCCTCAGACATAAACTGGAAAGAAGCAGTCAGAGAAACTGCATTGCGATGTATGAAGTCAACTCACAGAGTTACACGTTTCTCTTCAGTTATCAGTTTGCTAACACAGTTTGCTGGAAATCTGCTATGGGACATTTCTCAGCGCAATGAAGCTTATGGTGAAAATGGAAATCTCCTCAGATGAAGACTAGAAAGAAGCTTCCTTAGAAACTTCTTCCTGATGTGTGAATTCATCTCACAGAGTTACACTTATATTTCATGGAGCAGGCCATTCACACTGTCTTTGAAGAAACTAAGAAAAGTCACTTGGGATCCCATGGAGGCCTGCGTTGATAAAGGAAATATCATCAGTTAAAAACGAGAGAGAAGCTTTCTGAGAAATTTCTTTGTGATCTATGAATTCATCTCACAGAGTTTCATCTAATTCCTCAGGAAACAGTTTTCTAACACTCTTTTCGTGGAATCTGTAAAGTGACATTTGGGAGCCAATACGACCCACTGTGATTTCGGAAGTATCCTCACATAAAAACAAGAGAATAGCTTTCTGAGAGATTGCTTTCTGATGTGTGACTTCATCACACAGAGTTCCTCCCTTCCCTTCTTGGAACAGTTTGCTAACCCTGTTGCCATGGATTCTGCAATGTGATATTTGGGAGCTCATTGAGGGTTTTGGTGAGAAAGGATATATCCTCAGACAGAAACTGGAAAGAAGCATTCAGAGAAACTACATTGCGATGTGTGAATGTAACTCACAAAATTACACATTTCTCTTCAGTCACCAGTTTGCTAACACTGTTTTCTGCAAATCTGCAATGGATATTTCTCAGCGCAAGGAAGCTTATGGTGACAAAGGACATCTCCTCAGATGAAAACTAGAAAGAAGCTTCCTTAGAAACTTCTTCTTGACATGTGAATTCATCTCACAGAGTTACACTTATATTTCATGAAGCAGGCCATTCACACTGTCCTTGAAGCAACTAAGAAAGGTTACTTTGGATCGCATGGAGGCCTGCGCTGGCAAAGTAAACATCATCACTTAAAAACCGAGAGAGAAGCTTTTTGAGAAATTTCTTTGTGATCTGTGATTTCATCTCACAGAGTTACAAATTACTGCTCAGGAAGCAGTTTGCTAACACACTTTACGTAGAATCTGTAAAGTGATATATGGGAGCCAATTCGGGTCCACTGTGAAAAAGGAAGTATCCTCACAAAACAAATAGAGAATAGTT
>NW_022332194.1:0-6253 GCF_002776525.5 Piliocolobus tephrosceles | reverse complement strand
TAACACTCTTTTCGTATAATCTGTAACGTGATAGTTGGGAGCCAATTCGGGGCCACTGTGAAAAAGGAAGTATCCTCACATAACAACTAGAGAATAGCTTTCTGAGAGATTGCTTTCTGAAGTGTGACTTCATCAAACCGAGTTCCACGCTTCCCTTCTTGGAACACTTTGCAAACACTGTTGCCGTGTATTCTGCAATGTGATATTTGGGAGCTCATAGAGGGCTATGGTGAGAAAGGATGTATCCTCTGACAGAAACTGGAAAGAAGCCTTTTGAGAAAGTGCATTGCGACTTGTGAATGCCACTCACAGAGTTACACGTTTCTCTGCAGTTATCAGTATGCTATCACAGTTTTCCTGAAACCTGCAATGTGATATTTCTCAGCACATTGAAGATTATGTTGACAAACGAAATCTCCTCGGATGAAAAATAGAAAGAAGCTTCCATAGAAATTTCCTGTTGATGTGTAAATTCATCCCACATAGTTCCAATTATATTTCATGGAGCAGGCCATTAACACAGTGTTTGAAAACTAAGAATGCTACTTTGGATCGCATGGAGGCCTGCGTTGATAAACGAAATATCATAAGTTAAAAACGAGAGAGAAGCTCTCTGAGAAATTTCTTTGTGATCTGTGATTTCATCTCACAGAATTACAACTTATTCCTCAGGAAGCTGTTTGCTAACACTCTTTTCGAGGAATCTGTAAATTGATATTTGGGGGCCAATTCGGGCCCTTTTTGACAAAGGAAGTGTCCTCCCATAACAATTAGAGAACAGCTTTCTGAGAGATTGCTTTCTGATGTGTGACAAATAGTTCCACGCTTCCCTTCTTGGAACAGTTTGCTAAGACTGTTGCCGTGGATTCTGCATTGTGATATTTGGGAGCTCATTGAGGGCTACGGTGAGAAAGTATACATACTCAGGCAGAAACTGGAAAGAAGCCTTCTGAGAAACTGCATTGCGATGTGTGAATGCAACTCACAGAGTTACACTTTTCTCTTCAGTCGTATGTTTGTTAACACAGTTTTCTGGAAATCTGCAATGGGATATTTATCAGCGCAATGAAGCTTGTGGTGACAAAGGAAATCTGCTCAGATGAAAACTAGAAAGAAGCTTCCTTAGAAACTTCTTGTTGATGAGTGAATTCATCTCACTGAGTTACACTTATATTTCATGGAGCAGGATATTAACACTGTCTTTGAAGAAACTATGAATGGTTACTTTGGATCGCATGGAGGCCTGCTCTGGCAAAGGAAATATCACCAGTGAAAAACGAGAGAGAATCTTTCTGAGAAATTGCTTTGTGATCTGTGATTTCATCTCACATAGTTATAACTTATTCCTCAGGAAGAAGTTTGCTAACACTCTTTTCGTGGAATCTGTAAATTGATATTTGGGGGCCAATTCGGGCCCACTGTGAAAAAGGAAGTATCCTCACATAACAATTAGAGAATAGCTTTCTGAGAGATTGCTTTCTGATGTGTGACTACATCACAAATAGTTCCACGCTTTCCTTCTTGGAACAGTTTGCTAAGACTGTTGCCGTGGATTCTACAATGTGATATTTGGGAGCTCATTGTGGGCTATGGTGAGAAAGTATATATCCTCAGACAGAAACTGGAAAGAAGCCTTCTGAGAAACTGCATTGCGATGTGTGAATGCAACTCACAGAGTTACACTTTTCTCTTCAGTCGTAAGTTTGCTAACACAGTTTTCTGGAAATCTGCAATGGGATATTTATCAGCGCAATGAAGCTTGTGGTGACAAAGGAAATCTCCTCAGATGAAAACTAGAAAGAAGCTTCCTTAGAAACTTCTTGTTGATGAGTGAGTTCATCTCACTGAGTTACACTTATATTTCATGGAGCAGGCAATTAACACTGTCTTTGAAGAAACTAAGAAAGGTTACTTTCAATCGCATGGAGGCCTGTGCTGGCAAAGGAAATGTCATGAGTGAAAAACGAAAGAGACGCTTTCTGAGAAATTTCTTTGTGATCTATGAATTCATCTCACAGAGTTGCAAATTATTTCTCAGGATGCAGTTTGCTAACACTCTTTTCGTGGAATGTGGAAAGTGATATTTGGGAGCTCATTGAGGGCTAAGGTTAAAAGGAATATATCCTCAGGCAGAAACTGGAAAGAAGCCTTCAGAGAAACTGCATTGCAATGTGTGAATGCAACTCACAGAGTTACACGTTTGTCTGTCGTTATCAGTTTGCTAACGCAGTTTTCTGGAAATCAGCAGTCGGATATTTCTCAGCGCAATGAAGCTTGTGGTGACAAAGGAAATCTCCTCAGATGAAAACTAGAAAGAGGCTTCCTTAGAAGATGCTTGTTGATGTGTGAATTCATCTCACATAGTTACACTTATATTTCATGGAGCAGGCCATTAACACTATCTTTGAAGAAACTAAGAAAGGTTACTTTGCATCGCATGGAGGCTTGCACTGATAAAGGAAATATCATCAGTTCAAAACGAGACAGAAGCGTTTGGAGAAATTTCTTTGTGGTCTGTGATTTCATCTCACAGAGTTACAACTTATTCCTCAGGAAGTAGTTTCCTAGCACTTTTTTCGTGGAATCTGTACAGTGATATTTGGGAGCCATTTCGGGCCCTCTGTGAAGAAGGATGTGTCCTCACATAACAACTAGAGAATAACTTTCTGAGAGATTGCTTTCTGATGTGTGACTTCATCACAAAGAGTTACACCCTTCCATTCTTATAACAGTTTCCTAACACTGTTGCCTTGGATTCTGCAATGTGATATTTGGGAGCTCTTTAAGGGCTATGGTGAGAAAGGATATATCCTCAGACAGAAACTGGAAAGAAGACTTCTGAGAAACCGCATTGCAATGTGTGAATGCAACTCAAAGAGTTACACGTTTCTTTTCAGTCATCAGTTTGCCAACACAGTTGTCTGGAAATCTGCAATGGGATATTTCTCATCGCAATGAAGCTTAGGGTGACAAAGGAAATTTCCTCAGATGAAAACTGGAAGGAAGCTTCCTTAGAAACTTCTTCTTGATGTGTGAATTCATTTCACAGAGTTACACTTATATTTCATGGAGCAGGCCATTAACACTGTCTTTGAAGAAACAAAGAAAGGTCAGTTTGGATCACATGGAGTCCTGAGCTGGCAATGGAAATAACGTCAGTGAAAAAAGAGAGAGAAGCTTTCTGAGAAATTTCTTTGTGATCTGTGAATTCATCTCAAAGAGTTACAACTTATTACTCAGGAAGCAGTTTGCTAACTCTCTTTTCGTGGAATCTGTGAAGTGGTATTTGGGACCCAATTCGGGCATACTGTGAAAAAGGAAGTATCCTCACATAACAACTAGAGAACAGCTTTCTGAGAGATAGCTTTCGGATGTGTGACTTCATCACACAGAGTTCCACGCTTCCCTTCTTGGAACAGTTTGCTAACACTGTTGCCGTGGATACAGAAATGTGATATTTGGGAGCTCATTGAGGGCTATGGTGAGAAAGGATATATCCTCGGACAGAAACTGGAAAGAAGCCTTCTGGGAAACTGCATTGTGATGTGTGAATGCAACTCACAGAGTTACACGTTTCTCTTCAGTCATCAGTTTGCTAACACAGTTTTCTGGAAATCAGCAATGGGATATTTCTCAGCACAATGAAGCTTACGGTGAGAAAGGAAATCTCCTCAGATGAAAACTAGAAAGAAGCTTCCTTAGAAACTTCTTGCTGATGTGTGAATTCATATCACAGAATTACAATTATATTTCTTTGAGCAGGCCGTTAACACTGTCTTTGAAGAAACTAAGAAAGGTTACTTTGGATAGCAAGGAGGCCTGCACTGGTAAAGGAAATAACATCTGTGAAAAACGAGAGAGAAGCTTTATGAGAAATTTCTTTGTGATCTGTGAATTCATCTCATAGAGTTACAACTTATTCCTAAGGAAGCAGTTTCCTAACACTCTCTTCGTGGAATCTGTAAAGTGATATTTGGCAGCCAATTCGGGCCCACTGTGAAAAAGGAAATATCCTCACATAACAAATAGAGAATAGCTTTCTGAGAGATTGCTTTCTGATATATGACTTCAAAAGACAGAGTTTCACCCTTCCCTTCCTGGACCAGTTTGCCAACACTGTTCCCTTGGATTCTGCAATGTGATATTTGGGAGCTCATTGAGGGCTATGATGAGAAGGTATATATCCTCAGACAAAACTGGAAAAAAGCCTTCTGGGAAACTGCATTGCGATGTATGAATGCAACTCACAGAGTTACACGTTTCTCTTCAGTCATCAGTTTTCTAAAACAGTCTTCTGGAAATCTGCAATGGATATTTCTCAGCGCAACGAAGCTTATGGTGAGAAAGGAAATCTCCTCAGATGAAAACTAGAAAGAAGCTTCCTTAGAAACTTCTTGTTGATGTGTGAATTCATCTCACAGAGCTACATTTATACTTCATGGAGGAGGCCATTAACAGTGTCTTTGAACAAAGTAAGAAAGGTTACTTTGGATCGCATGGAGGCCTGCGCTGGCAAAGGAAATATCATCAGTGAAAAACGAGAGACAAGCTTTCTGAGAAATTTCTTTATGATCTGTGAATTCATCTCACAGAGTTACAAATTCCTCCTCCGGAAGCAGTTTCCTAACAATCTTTTTGTGGAATCTGTAAAGTGATATTTGGGAGCCAATTCGGTCCCACTGTGAAAAAGGAAGTATCCTCACATAAGAACTAGAGAATAGCTTTCTGAGAGATTGCTTTCTGATGTGTGACTTCATCACGTAGAGTTCCACCGTTCCCTTCTTGGAACCGTTTGCTAACACTGTTGCGGTGGATTCTGCAATGTGATATTTGGGAGCTCATTCAGGGCTATGGTGAAAAAGCATATAACCTCCGACAGAAACTGGAATGAAGCCTCCTTAGAAACTGCATTGCGATGTGTGAATGCAACTCACAGAGTTACACATTTCTCTTCAGTCATCAGTTTGCTAACACAGTTTTCTGGAAATTGGCAATGGGATATTTCTCAGTGCAATGAAGCTTATGGTGACAAAGGAAATCTCCTCAGAAGGAACCTAGAAAGAAACTTCCATAGAAACCTCTTGTTGATGTGTGAATTTATCTCACACAGTTACACTTATATTTCATGGAGCAGGCCATTAAGACCGTCTTTGAAGAAACTAAGAAAGGTTTCTTTGGATCGCATGGAGGCCAGCACTCATAAATTAAATATAATCACTTAAAAACGAGAGAGAAGCTTTCTGAGACATTTCTTTGTAATCTGTGAATTCATCTCACAGAGTTACCACATATTTCGCAGGAAGCAGTTTGCTAACACTGTATTCGTGGAATCTGTAAAGTGATATTTGGGAGCCTAATGGGGCCCACTGTGTAAAAGGAGGTATCCTCACATAACAACTAGAGAATTGCTTTCTAGGAGATTTCTTTCTGATATGTCACTTCATCACACAGAATTCCACCCTACTCTTCTTGGAACAGTTTGCTAACACTGTTCCAGTAGTCTGCAATGTGATATTTGGGAGCTCATTGATGGCTAAGGTGAGAAAAGATATATCCTCAGACAGAAACTGGAAGGAAGCATTCTGAGAAACTGAATTGCGATATGTGAATGGCACTCACAGAGTTACATGTTTCTCCTCAGTCATCAGTTTGCTAACACAGTTTTCTGGAAATCTGCAATGGGATATTTCTCAGCGCAATGAAGCTTATGGTGACAGAGGAAATCTCCTCAGATGAAAACTAGAAAGAGGCTTCCTTAGAAACTTCTTGTCGATGTGTGTATTCATCTCACAGAGTTACACTTATATTTCATGGAGCAGGCCATTAACACTGTCTTTGAAGAAACCAAGAAAGGTTACTTCGGATCGCATGTCGGCCTGCCCTGATAAAGGAAATATCATCAGTTAAAAACGAGAGAGAAGCTTTCTGAGAAATTTGTTTGTGTTCTGTGAATTCATCTCACAGTGTTACAACACATTCTGCAAGAAGCAGTTTGCTAACACTCTATTCGTGGAATCTCTGAGTGATATTTGGGAGCCAAATCGGGCCCACTGTGAAAAAGGAAGTATCCTCACATAACAACTACAGAATAGCTTTCTTGGAGATTGCCTTTGATGTGTGACTTCATCACACAGAGTTCCACCCTTCCCTTTTTCGAACAGTTTGCTAACACGGTTGCCGTGGATTCTGCAATGGGATAATTGGGCGGACATTGAGGGCTATGGTGAGATTGGATATATCCTCAGACAGAAAC
>NW_022332193.1:0-1428 GCF_002776525.5 Piliocolobus tephrosceles | reverse complement strand
TGTGTATGTGTATTCAAGGAAGACTTCCTGGAGGAAGTGATGCCTCAAGATACACAGAATAAGTAGATGTTAGCATAGTGAAAAGCACATTTTAAGTTGAGAGGGACGGCATGTGTCCCAGTTGTATGACCCACATGGCGAACCACAAGCTTCTGGGTTCAGCTGGAGCATGGAGTGGGAGGTGGACATTGGCACAAAGGGCCTGCAGAGGGGCTGACATGGAATGGGTCCTGAGTACTCTACTCATGCAACTAAGCCTGAGGCCGCTGAAGAGTATTATGCAATAAAGTGCATGTATGTGATTATATTTATAATCCTGTTTACATGATATACATGGTAGGTACTTCCCAGCCTGAAGTATGCATTATCTTTCATCCATGGTTGTCTGGAATGGTGGTGCCTTGGAAGGGTGATGTAAGCCCCCGTGGACCTACCAGAGTGCCCATGGTGCTTGTTCAGTGGCAGATCTGACATCTGAGAAAGACCTCAAGAGCCATGCAGGACACCTGGGATCTTGTCACTAAGCAGCTGAGTGACCAGCTTCTCATCCAGTCCTCTTGGGGCCTTGATTGCCTCATGTGTTGGCAAGTATTCCACCTGCCCTTTCTACTGCACAGATTTGGCATCGGACTCCAATAAGATACCATCTATACAAACAATTTGAAAAGTGCACAGTACAAACACCAGCATGTCTTTACATCTATTTGTGCCTTCCTTAATTTCTTTCCTCAGTGTTCATAGTTTTCAGCATGCCTGTCTTTTACTTCCTTAGTTAAGTTTATTCCTAAGTATTTTATTCTCTTTGGTGATGTTGTTAATGGGATTGTTTTCATTTTGTTTCTTTTTTTTTTCTTTTTTCCTTTTTTGAGATAGGGTCTTGCTCTGTCACCCAGGCTGGAGTGCAGTGGTGTTATCATGGCTCCCTGCAGCCTCGACCTCCCAGGCTTAAGTGATCCTCCCATCTCAGCCTCTCCGGTAGCTGGGACTACAGGCAGGCGCTACCACACCTGACTAATTTTTGTATTTTTAATAGAGATGGTGTTTCACCATGTTGCCTAGGCTAGTGTTGAACTGGGCTCATGCGATCCTCCCGCCTTGGCCTCCTAAAGTGATACGATTACAGGCATGAGCTAGGATTGTTTTCTTAATTTCCTTTGTGGATAGTTTATTGTTAATGTATAGAAATGCAACCAATTTTATGTTCATTGTGTGTTCTGTAACTTTACAGAACTTATTGGTTCTAACAATTTTTGTGTGTGGCGTCTTTGGGATTTCCTATGTAAGATCGTGTCATCTGCAAACAGAGATGATTTTACTTCTTTTCTGAGCTGGATGATTTTATTTGTTTTTCTTGCCTAATTCCTCTGGGTAGGCCTTCCAATACTGTGTTGAAAAGAAGTGGCAAGAGTGGGCATCTGTGTTTTCTTC
>NW_022332192.1:0-3606 GCF_002776525.5 Piliocolobus tephrosceles | reverse complement strand
CAGTGAAAACTAGAGGGAATTTATGTCAGAAACTGCTTTGTGATGTGGCACTCATCTCACAGAGTTAAACATTTCTTTTGATGGTACAGATTGGAAACACTGCTTTTGTAGAATCTGCGAAGGAATATTTGGGAGCACATTGAGCTCTATGGAGAAAAAAGAAATATCTTCAGGTGAAAACTAGAAGGAAGCTTTCTCAGAAACTGCTTTCTGATGTGTCCATTCATTTCAGTGAGTTAAACATTTCTTTGATTGGCCAGTTTGGTAACAATGCTTTTGTATAATCTGCAAAGGGATATACGGGAGCACATTGACACCTATGGTGAAAAAGGAAATGTCTTCAAATGAAAACTAGAAAGAACCTTCCTCAGAAACTGATTCATGATGTGTGCATTCATCTCACACAGTTAAATCTTTCTTTTGATTGCCAGTTTGGAAACACTGCTTTTGTAGAATCTGCGAAGGGATATTTGAGACTACATGATGTCTATGGAGAAAAAGTAAATATCTTCAGATAAAAACTAGAAGGAAGCTTTCCCAGAAACTGCTTTGTGATGTGTCCATTCACCTCACAGAATTAAATATTTCTTTGAATGACTAGTTTGGAAACAATTTTCTTGTAGAATCTGTGATGGGTTACTTCAGAGCACTTTGGGCCCTATGGTGAAAAAGGAAGTATCTTCAGATGCAAACAGGAAAGAAGCAGTCTGAGAAACTGCTGTGTGATGTGACCATTTATCTGACAGAGTTAAATCTTTCTTTTTAATGAGCAATTTGGAATCACTGTGTTTGTAGAATCTACAATGGGATATTTGGAAGTGCATTGAGGTCTATGGAGATAAAGGAAATATCTTCAGATGAAAACTAGAAAGAAGCTTTCTTAGAAACTGCTTTGTGATGTGTGCATTCATCTCAAGGAGTTAAACATTTATTTTGATGGCACAGTTTGGAAACACTGTTTTTGTAGAATCTGCGAAGGGATATTTGGGAGTACATTGGAGTCTATGGAGTAAAAGGAAATATCTTCAGACGAAAACTAGAAGGAAGCTATCTCAGAAACTGCTTTGTGCTGTGTGCATTCAGCTAAAAGAGTTACACGTTTATTTTGATGACACAGATTGGAAACACTGTTTTTGTACAATCTGTGAAGGTATATTTGGGAATGCATTGTAGTCTAAGGAATAAAAGGAAATATCTTCAGATGAAAATTGAAAGGAATCCTTCTCAGAAACTTCTTTGTGCTCTGCACATTCATCTCACAGAGTAAAACCTTTCTTTTGATTGGCAAGTTTGGAAACTATGTTTTATAGCATCTACAATGGGCACTTTGAACCCTATGGTGAAAAAGGAAGTATCTTCAGATGTAAAATAGACAGAAGCTGTCTAAGAAACTGCTTGGTGATGTGTGCATTCATGTCACAGAATTAAACCTTTATTTTTACTGAGCAATTTGGAAACACTCTGTTTGTAGAATCTACAATAGGATATTTGGGAGCGCATTGAGGTCTATGGAGAAAAAGAAAGTATCTTCAGTTGCTAACCAGAAAGAAGCTTTCTCAGAGACTTCTTTGTGATGTGTGCATTCATCTCACAGAGTTAAACCTTTCTTTTGATGGCACAGATTGGAAACACTGCTTTTGTAGAATCTTTGAAAGGATGTTTGGGAGTGCATTGAGGTCTATGGAGAAAAAGGAAATATCTTCAGATGAAAACTAGAGGGAAGCTTTCTCTGAAACTGTTTTGTGAGTTGTGATTTCTGCATTCATCTCACGGAGTTAAATCTTTCTTTCACTGTTGCCATTTGGAAACGCTATTTTTGTAGAATCTGTGAAGGGATAATTCGGAGCACCTTGAGGCCTATGTGAAAAAGGAAATATCTTCAGATACAAATTAGAAAGAGGCTTTCTGAGAACCTACTTTGTGATGTGTACATTTATCTCATAGAGTTAAACCTTTCTTTTGAATTAACCATTTGGAAACAGTTTTTGTAGAACCTGCAAAAGGATATTTGGGAGAGCAATGTGCCCTATGATGAAAAAGGAAATATCTTCACAAAAAAAGTAGAAGGAATCTTTTTGAGAATCTTCTTTCTGATGTGAGCATTCATCTCACTGAGTTAAACCATTCTTTTGATTGAACAGTTTGGAAACACTATTTTTGTAGAATTTGTGAACGATATTTGGAGGCGCATTGAGGTCTATGGTGAACAGATAAATATCTACACATAAAAAGTGGAATGAAGCTTTCTGAGAAACTGCTTCAAAATTGACACTCTAACATCACAATTAAAAGAACTAGAGCGGCAATAGCAAACACATTCAAAAGCTAGCAGAAGGCAAGAAATAACTAAGATCAGAGCAGAACTGAAGGAGATAGAGACACAAAAAACCCTCCAAAAAATCAATGAATCCAGGAGTTGGTTTTTTGAAAAGATCAACAAAATTGACAGACCGCTAGCAAGACTAATAAAGAAGAAAAGAGAGAGGAATCAAATACTCGCATTAAAAAATGATAAAGGGGATATCACCACCGATCCCACAGAAATACAAATTACCATCAGAGAATACTATGAACACCTCTATGGAAATCAACTAGAAAATCTAGAAGAAATGGATAATTTCCTGGACACTTACAATCTTCCAAGACTAAACCAGGAAGAAGTTGAATCCCTGAATAGACCAATAGCAGGCTCTGAAATTGCGGCAACAATTAATAGCCTACCAACACAAAAAAGTCCAGGACCAGATGGATTCACAGCTGAATTCTACCAGAGGTACAAGGAGGAGCTGGTACCATTCCTTCTGAAACTATTCCAATCAATAGGAAAAGAGGGAATCCTCCCTAACTCATTTTATGAGGCCAACATCATCCTGATACCAAAGCCTGGCAGAAACACAACAAAAAAAGAGAATTTTAGACCAATCTCCCCAATGAACATCGATGCAAAAATCCTCAATAAAATACTGGCAAACCGGATTCAGCAGCACATCAAAAAGCTTATCTACCATGATCAAGTGGGCTTCATCCCTGGGATGCAAGGCTGGTTCAACATTTGCAAACCAATAAACGTAATCCAGCATATCAACAGAAACAAAGACAAGAACCACATGATTATCTCAATAGATGCAGAAAAGGCTTTTCACAAAATTCAACAGCCCTTCATGCTAAAAACGCTCAACAAATTCGGTATTGATGGAACGTACCTCAAAATAATAAAAGCTATTTATGACAAACCCACAGCTAATATCATACTGAATGGGCAAAAACTGGAAAAATTCCCTTTGAAAACTGGCACAAGACAGGGATGCCCTCTATCACCACTCCTATTCAACATAGTGTTGGAAGTTCTGGCTAGAGCAATCAGGCAAGAGAAAGAAATCAAGGGTATTCAGTTAGGAAAAAAGAAGTCAAATTGTCCTTGTTTGCAGATGACATGATTGTATACTTAGAAAACCCCGTTGTCTCAGCCCAAAACCTTCTTAAGCTGATGTGCAACTTCAGCAAAGTCTCAGGATACAAAATTAATGTGCAAAAATCACATGCATTTTTTTTTTTTTTCTTATACTTTAAGTTCTAGGGTACATGTGCATAACGTGCAGGTTACAT
>NW_022332191.1:0-7135 GCF_002776525.5 Piliocolobus tephrosceles | reverse complement strand
CAAAATTAGCAGAGCCATCAGAGTCTAAACCACGATGGCCAACACCTCTTACAACAGCTCAGATGCCTGCAACCTTAGAACCTCAAATGCAGGTTAAACAAGTACAAACTCCAAAAGAAGATCAAATAGAGAAAGATAGAGTCTCTGCCATGGCAATGCCAATCCAAGTACAGTATCCACAATATCAGCAGGTAGAAAGTAAGATCCAGCAGCCAGTAGCCTATCAATACGGGCCGCCAGCTGAACTGCAGTATCGGCAGCCCCCAGAAAATCTGTGTGGACAGCCAGGAACATTTCCAGTGCCACAGGGCAGGGCGCCATATCCTCAGCCGCCCACCATGAGACTTAATCCTACAGCACCGCCCAGTACACAGGGTAGTGCAATACATAAAATTATTGATGAGGCAAGAAAACAGGGAGATATTGAGGCGTGGCAATTCCCAGTAATATTAGAAGCAAGACCACCTAGAGAAGGGGCTCAAGAGGGAGAGCCTCCCGTGGCTGAAGCCAGATATCAGTCCTTTTCTATAAAAATGCTGAAAGAAATGAAAGAAGGAGTAAAACAGTATGGACCCAACTCTCCTTACATGAGAACATTATTAGATTCCATTGCTCATGGATATAGACTCATTCCTTATGATTGGGAGATTCTGGCAAAATCCTCACTCTCACCCTCTCAATTTTTACAATTTAAGACTTGGTGGATTGATGGGGCACAAGTACAGGCCCGAAGAAATAGGACTGCCAATCCTCCAATTAACATAGATGCAAATCAACTATTAGGAATAGGTCAAAATTGGAGCACTGTTGACCAACAAACAATAATGCCAAATGAGGCCATTGAGCAAATCAGGGCTATCTGCCTCAGGGCCTGGGAAAAAATCCAAGACCCAGGAACTGCCTGCCCTTCCTTTAATACAGTAAGACAAGGCTGTAAAGAGCCCTACCCAGATTTCGTAGCAAGACTTCAAGATGCTGCTCAAAAGTCAATTACCGATGAGAATGCCCGTAAAGTCATAGTGGAGTTAATGGCATATGAAAACGCCAATCCGGATTGTCAATCAGCCATTAAGCCATTAAAAGGAAAGGTTCCCGCAGGATCAGATGTGATCTCAGAGTACGTTAAAGCCTGCGATGGAATTGGAGGAGCTATGCATAAAGCTATGCTTATGGCTCAGGCAATCACAGGAGTTGCTTTAGGAGGACAAGTGAAAACATTTGGGGGAAAATGTTATAATTGTGGTCAAATTGGTCATCTAAAAAAGAATTGCCCAGTCACAAATAAACAAAATGTAACTACTCAAGTTACTACAACAGATAAAGGGCCACCTGGCCTATGTCCAAGGTGTAAAAGGGGAAAACATTGGGGTAATCAATGTCGTTCTAAATTTGATAAAAATGGGCAACCACTGTCGGGAAACGAGAGGAGGGGCCAGCCTCAGGCCCCGCAACAAACTGGGGCATTCCAAATTCAACCCTTTGTTCCTCAGGGTTTTCAGGAACAACAACCCCCACTGTCGCAAGTGTCTCAGGGAATAAGCCAGTTATCACAATACAGCAATTATCCCCCGCCACAAGTGGCAGCGCAGCAGTAGATCTATGTACTTTAAAAGCAGTCTCTCTGCTTCCAGGGGAGCCTCCACAAAAAATCCCCACAGGGGTATACGGCCCATTGCCTGAGGGGACTGTAGGACTAATCTTAGGAAGATCAAGTTTAAATCTAAAAGGAGTTCAAATTCATACTGGTGTGGTTGATTCAGACTATGAAGGCGAAATTCAATTGGTTATTAGTTCCTCAATTCCTTGGAGTGCCAGTCCAGGAGACAGAATCGCTCAATTATTACTCCTACCTTATATTAAAATTGGAAACAGTGAAATAAAAAGAACAGGAGGGTTCGGAAGCACTGATCCGGCAGGAAAGGCTGCATATTGGGCAAGTCTGGTCTCTGAGAGCAGACCTGTGTGTAAGGCCATTATTCAAGGAAAACAGTTTGAAGGGTTAGTAGACACAGGAGCAGATATCTCTGTCATTGCTTTAAATCAGTGGCCAAAAAATTGGCCTAAACAAAAGGCTGTTACGAGACTTGTCGGCGTAGGCACGGCTTCAGAAGTATATGAAAGTACAATGATTTTACATTGTTTAGGGCCAGATAATCAAGAAAGTACTGTTCAGCCAATGATTACTTCAATTCCTGTTAATCTATGGGGTCGAGATTTGTTACAACAATGGGGTGCAGAAATTATTATGCCTGCTCCATTATACAGCCCCACAAGTCAAAAAATCATGACTAAAATGGGATATATACCAGGAAATGGATTAGGAAAAAATGAAAATGGCATTAAAGTCCCAATTGAGACTAAGAAAAATCAAGAAAGAAAAGGAATAGGGTATCCTTTTTAGGGGCGGCCACTGTAGAGCCTCCTAAACCCATTCCATTAACTTGGAAAACAGAAAAACCGATATGGGTAAATCAGTGGCCGCTACCAAAGCAAAAACTGGAGGCTTTACACTTATTGACAAAGGAACAATTAGAAAAGAGACACATTGAGCCTTCATTCTCACCCTGGAATTCTCCTGTATTTGTAATTCAGAAAAAATCAGGCAAATGGCGTATGTTAATGGACTTAAGAGCCGTAAACGCTGTAATTCAACCCATGGGGCCTCTCCAACCTGGATTGCCCTCCCCGGCCATGATCCCAAAAGACTGGCCTTTAATTATAATTGATCTGAAGGATTGCTTTTTTACCATTCCTCTGGCAGAGCAAGATTGTGAAAAATTTGCCTTTACTATACCAGCCATAAATAATAAAGAACCAGCCACCAGGTTTCAGTGGAAAGTTTTACCACAGGGAATGCTTAATAGTCCAACTATTTGTCAAACTTTCGTAGGTCAAGTCCTTCAACCAGTTAGAGATAAATTTTCAGATTGTTATATCATTCACTATATTGATGACATTTTATGTGCTGCAGAAACAAGAGACAAATTAATTGACTGTTACACATTTCTGCAAGCAGAGGTTGCCAACGCTGGACTAACAATAGCATTTGATAAGATCCAAACCTCTGCTCCCTTTCATTATTTAGGGATGCAAATAGAAAATAGAAAAATTAAGCCACAAAAAATAGAAATAAGAAAAGATACATTAAAAACATTAAATGACTTTCAAAAATTGTTAGGCGATATTAATTGGATTCGGCCAACTCTAGGCATTCCTACTTATGCCATGTCAAATTTGTTCTCAATCCTAAGAGGAGACCCAGACTTAAATAGTAAAAGAATATTAACTCCAGAGGCAACAAAAGAAATTAAATTAGTAGAAGAAAAAATTCAGTCAGCACAAATAAACAGAATAGATTCTTTGGCCCCACTCCAACTTTTGATTTTTGCCACTGCACATTCTCCAACAGGCATCATTGTTCAAAATACTGATCTTGTGGAGTGGTCATTCCTTCCACACAGTACAATTAAAACTTTTACATTATACTTGGATCAAATAGCTACATTAATTGGTCAAACAAGATTACGAATAATAAAGTTGTGTGGTAATGACCCAGACAAAATAGTTGTTCCTTTAACCAAGGAACAAGTTAAACAAGCCTTTATCGATTCTGGTGCATGGCAAATTGGCCTTGCTGATTTTGTGGGAATTATTGATAATCATTACCCAAAAACAAAAATCTTCCAGTTTTTAAAATTGACTACTTGGATTTTACCTAAAATTACCAGATATAAGACCTTAGAAAATGCTCTGACAATATTTACTGATGGTTCCAGCAATGGAAAAGCAGCTTACACAGGGCCAAAAGAGCGAGTAATCAAAACTCAATATCAATCAGCTCAAAGGGCAGAGTTGGTTGCAGTCATTACAGTGTTAGAAGATTTTGATCAACCTGTTAATATTATATCAGATTCTGCATATGTAGTACAGGCTACAAGGGATGTTGAGACAGCTCTAATTAAATATAGCATGGATGATCAGCTAAACCAGCTATTCAATTTGTTACAACAAACTGTAAGAAAGAGGAATTTCCCATTTTATATTACTCATATTCGAACACACACTAATTTACCAGGACCTTTAACTGAAGCAAATAAACAAGCTGACTTACTGGTATCCTCTGCATTCATAAAAGCACAAGAACTTCATGCTTTGACTCATGTAAATGCAGCAGGGTTAAAAAACAAATTTGATGTCACATGGAAACAGGCAAAAAATATTGTACAACATTGTACCCAGTGTCAAGTGCTACACCTGCCCACTCAAGAGGCAGGAGTTAATCCCAGAGGTCTGTGTCCCAATGCATTATGGCAAATGGATGTTACCCATGTACCTTCATTTGGAAAATTATCATATGTTCATGTAACAGTTGATACTTATTCACATTTCATATGGGCAACATGCCAAACAGGAGAAAGTACTTCCCATGTTAAAAAACATTTATTATCTTGTTTTGCTGTGATGGGAGTCCCAGAAAAAATTAAAACTGACAATGGACCAGGTTATTGTAGTAAAGCTTTCCAAAAATTCTTAAATCAGTGGAATATTACACATACAACAGGAATTCCTTATAATTCCCAAGGACAGGCCATAGTAGAAAGAACTAATAGAACACTCAAAACTCAGTTAGTTAAACAAAAAGAAGGGAGAGACAGTAAGGAGTGTGCCTCTCCTCAGATGCAGCTTAATCTAGCACTCTATACTTTAAATTTTTTAAACATTTATAGAAATCAGACTACTACTTCTGCAGAACAACATCTTACTGGTAAAAAGAACAGCCCACATGAAGGAAAACTGATTTGGTGGAAAGACAACAAAAATAAGACATGGGAAATAGGGAAGGTGATAACCTGGGGAAGAGGCTTTGCTTGTGTTTCACCAGGAGAAAATCAGCTCCCTATTTGGATACCCACTAGACATTTGAAGTTCTACAATGAACCCATCGGAGATGCAAAGAAAAGCGCCTCCACGGAGACGGAAACACTACAATCGAGCACCATTGACTCGCAGGATGAATCAAGTGGTGATATCAGAAGAACAGATGAAGTCACCATGCACCAAGAAGGAGGAGCTGCCAACCTGGGCACAGTTAAAGAAGCTGACACTGTTAACTAGAAAAAGCCTAGCTAGCACAAAGGTGACACAAACCTCAGAAAAAATGCTGCTTGCAGCTTTAGTGGTTGTATCAACGGTGGTAAGTCTCCCCGTGCCTGCAGGAGCAGCTGCAGCTAATTATACCTACTGGGCCTATGTGCCTTTCCCGCCCTTAATTCGGGCAGTGACATGGATGGATAATCCTATTGAAGTATATGTTAATAATAGTGTGTGGGTACCTGGTCCCACAGATGATCGTTGCCCTGCCAAACCGGAGGAAGAAGGAATGATGATAAATATTTCCATTGGGTATCGTTATCCTCCTATATGTCTAGGGAAAGCACCAGGATGTTTAATGCCTGCTATCCAAAATTAGTTGGTAGAAGTGCCTACTCTCAATCCCATCAGTATATTTACTTACCACAAGGTTGTGAAATTCACAATCTGATATCGATCAAAAATTGGCAAATCAAATTAATGATCTTAAACAAACTGTCATTTGGATGGGAGATAGGCTCATGAGCTTAGAACATCGTTTCCAGTTACAGTGTGACTGGAATACTTCAGATTTTTGTATTACACCCCAAATTTATAATGAGTCTAAACATCACTGGGACATGGTAAAACGCCATTTACAGGGAAGAGAAGATAATCTCACTTTAGACATTTCTAAATTAAAAGAACAAATTTTTGAAGCCTCTCAAAGTCATTTAAATATTGTCCCTGGAGCTGAGGCGTTAGATCAAGTGACAAAAAATCTTTATGGATTAAACCCCATGACTTAAATTAAGTCTATTAGAAACTCTACTGTAGTAAATTTTGGAATTATGTGTCTCTGTTTAATCGGTTTGTTTTTAGTGTGCTAGACCAGTCAAAAAATCCTGCGCCAAAATCGAGAGAACGAACAAGCCTTCATCGCCATGGCACATTTGTATAGAGAAAAAGAAAAAAAAAATGTTGCGAAAAATCAGGGACCTTGAACAGAGGGACTGGCTGGAGCCACAACAACAACAACAACAAATAATAATAATATGAAGATTTCATGGACATTTTATTAGTTCTTCAAAATTTATACTTTTGTAATTTCTTATGTCTGTCTTTAATCTCTTAATCCCATCATTTTCTTTGTAAGCTGAGGAAGATATATGTCACCTCAAGACCCTATGATAATTGCCTTAACTACACAAATTGTTTGTAGAGCATGTGTGTTTAAACAGTATGAAAACTGGACATCTTGAAAAAAGAACGAGATAACAGCGATGTTCAAGAAACAAGGGAGGTAACCTTGAACTGGCCGCCGGTGAGCCGGACGGACAGAGCCATATCTTTTCTCCTTTTGCACACAAATAGGAGAGATATCGCTGAATTCTTTTTCTCAGCATGAAATATCCCTGAGAAGGAGAATGCGCTCTAAGGGTAGGCCTATAAACGACCCCCTTGGAGGCGTGCCGCCTTTTACAGTTGAAGCCGAAGGGATGAAATAAGCCCCGGCATCCTGTAGTGCTCTCAGGCTTATTGGGAGGGAAAAAAATTCCCACCTAATAAATTTTGGCCAGTCAGGTTGTCTGCTCTCAAACCCTATTTCCTGATAAAATGTTATCAATGACTATGCGTGCCCTAAAATTTCATTAGCAACTTTAATTTTAATGTTAACACCATCCTGTCCCCACTTATTCTGTAATATTCTATTACTTTATAAAGTATGTAATCTCGGTGTCATGATGATAATGGTGATTGTGTTAAAAAGAGAAGGGGGAAATGTAGGGAAAAAATAGGTTAGCCTGTTGCTGTGTTATTATAGATAGAAGTAAGTTTAAGAGACTCCATTCGGCTCTATATTTGAGATGCTGTTAATCTGTGACTCTACCCCCAATCTTGTCCTTGCTAGAAACATTGCTGTGCTAATTAAAGTTGAAAGGATTCTGGGCTGTAAGGAATGTGCTTTGTTAGGCAAATGTTTAAAGCCTGCTTGTGGTTGAAGGTCAGTACCATTCCTTTAAATCTCAGTAAAAGAAAAACATCTGTCTCCTGCCCGATCCTG
>NW_022332190.1:0-3201 GCF_002776525.5 Piliocolobus tephrosceles | reverse complement strand
GCCACAGTGGAAAGGAAAATTAACCGCTTCCTCCTAAGGTCTTGTTCAAGCTGTGAGGTTTTTAAATTGGCTAGGAGGCACCCTAAGGGGGTGCTCTTTGGAAATTTGGACTGGGAGTTTCCCATTTGTTTCCTCTTTACTTACACAATGGACACAATGGAAATGGAAGTGGATCTCTGCCTGGCTTCAAAGCGTCCTTTGGAACCAGCAGAGACAGACTGGAGGCTCTTGAAGCCAAAGTGGAGGGTACCTTCAGGCGGACGTCTCCGACCTGCAAGGCTCTCCGAAGCCACGTGGTGGCTTCCAGCCACTTGGTGGCTCAAAATGGACCTCGGACCTGCGCAGGATTTTGGCCGAGGGTGGTAAAGAGGAGACAAGGGCACTTACCCCAGAGAGGCCGTGAGAGTGAGCGAAGCGGGTCTCAGGTCCTGGTCCGTCCGCGGCGTGGAATGAGGAGGAGGAGGCTCCCCGGACCCTGGGGGCCCTGAGGAGGGGTCTCCTCCCGGGTTCGGCACCATCTGTCTTGTTTTTCTAAGACCAGCCGAGCGGGCGCAAAAGAACCAGCGGGTAGGCAAGTGTAACAGCAAAACTGCTGGTTTATTTTGGTAACCTAAGGTGTGCGGGAGAAGTCTGTCGGCCTCCGGCAAAGGAGGCCGGCAGAGTCCCCCCGCGGTGGGGCTCTCGGACGGACTTCCCACAGTCCCGACATCCCGACAGGACTGGGGCTGTAAGAGGGCCGCATGGCTCAATGGCGGAGAGCGGCTTTTCTAGGAGTGGGAGGGCAATAGGTGGGGCATGGGCGTGTCAGGGGCGTTCCGCAGGTGCGACCAGGTAAATCTTGGTCTCTTCGGATTGACGTCACCTGGCGCATGCCCAGTTGGTCTGCACCCCTCCCTGGGGGCCGGCTGCATTTTCGCGCGCGCGGGAAAAGTTGGGAGGGGGAGGATGAAGAACCCGGAAGTACACCATCTTGCCTCGGTTCGTCCAAACAGTCCAACCTTTTGTTGATAATAGTGATAAAGGGGCGCCGTGGTCTGTCTGGCTACTTCCTGCTGTTAAGGGGCGTTGTTAAAGTCGGAGCCTATGGTTGGTATTTGGACGCACGGATGAAAAATAAAATAAGGCACAGTATTAGTGCAAGAATAAGAAGTGGAAGCATTTGTTGGAATATGGGCAGTTTGAATGTTAGTGTCTGCTAGGCTTGACTCGCTAACATAATAGCAGCACTCTTCTCCAGGGAAGAGACAAGTGCCTCCTTTTTCAGCTGTAAGCAAGTCCAGAGCTCGCCTATTTTGGGCAGCTACTTGGGCTATTGAGGTAGTTCGGCGCTGCAGGGAGGCCAGTCCTTCAGCTGATTCCAATAACTAGAGGGAGGAAAACAGCCCGTTTTTTGACGAAAGTGGCGTAGTAGCATAGAAAGTTGTTGGAAAAGCTCTGATACCTCTGCCTGGCTGTATAAAGTTAGGCTGGGGACCAAGGACACAGGGACATAGAGGGATCAATTAATGGCTGTATGGTTAAGAGTTTTAGAGAGAGAGACCAGTTGTGTTGAAGGCCATGGGCAGGGGGGGCCTTCTAAAGCCTCACAGAGGAAGCAGTGGGAGAGATTGGTTATATTCGCAGTGTAGGTTAAGTTTGGCCTTTGGCGGATAAGTGTGACCCATGAGAAGGGGCCTCCATTGTGCGGAGAGAAGTTTGACAGCCTTAAGGAAGACAACTGGCAGAACTATGTACTACTGAGTGTGTTCGGCTGTCTTGTGGCCAAGTTTCAGTGATTAAAAAAATAACTGCCCTACAGTAGGCGGACTAGCAAAGGTCTGAGTGTGTGAGTGAGACGGCAATATAAATGTAAACTGAGACTACATTTTCAGTGTAGTTGCAGTGTCCCTTGTCACTGAAGATGTTCGATGAAAGTTAGAAGACGGGAGAACCACTGCTCTGGACTATTGTCCGGAGGTAGATATGGATCTGGGGCTATGTATTGAAAGTCTGATAGGTTTATGTAGAGGAGGTTGAGAAAGCAAGCTAGGTGCCAGGGGTCGGGGAGCATGAGACAGTCAAGGAAGCTTTGTAAGTTTGAGGCGAGTGGGGGAAAGTTGAATTGATGTCCACTGATTATTCTCAGTGGGGGCCCTTTTTAGCTGGGAAATATGAATCCAATGTGTGTGTCCTAGGAGTTTTGCTGCTGTATGTGTAGACAGGAGGACAATGTATGGACCTTTCCACCTGGGCTGTAAGTCTTTGGCTTGGATATCTTTTATGTATACTTGGTCCCCGGGACTGAGGGAGAGATGTGGGTTGTAGGCGTCTGTTGGAGGAGGGTGTGCTAACTCAGCGTGCTGTCTTAGGAGTTGTCTGAGAAGAGTGAGATATGGGAGGTAGTTCGCCAAAGGGGCTGGCAGGGAAGGTATTTGCTGGAGGGTTAGGGGCCGTCCGTAGACTAATTCGAATGGACTGAGGCCTGTTGGGCTTCGAGGTGCTGCCCGCAGCCGGGTCAGGGCTAAGGGAAGGAGGGTTACCCACGACTGCTGGGTTTCGATTGAGAGTTTGGTGAGCTGTTGTTTGATGAGTCCGTTAGCCTTTTCTACCTTACCAGAAGACTGAGGCCTATAAGGGATGTGGAGTTTCCAGGTGATGTGTAGGAGGGATGCCACCTGTTGGACTACCTTAGAGATGAATGCTGGACCATTGTCGGATTGAAGAGTGACCGGGAGACCAAACCTAGGAATAATATGTTCAGTGAGTATAGAGGCAACAATGTTAGCGGTTTCTCCTGTGGTAGGATAGGCCTCTATCCACCCTGAAAAAGTGTCCACAAGGGTTAAGAGGTATTTGAATTTTTTTTATGTTTTGGCATATGTGTGAAATCAATTTGCCAATCTTCACCTGGTTGGTGTCCTCTGAGTTGGTGGCTGGGATGGGGATTACGCAATGCGCCTTGAGGATTTGCCTTTAGACAGGTAGAGCACTGCTGGTTGATTGTCAGTAAGTGTTTTTGTAGTGTTGGACAATGGAGGAGGGGATTTAGAAAATTGTATAAGGCTTTGGGTCCTATATGTAAAGAGTTATGTATGTCTGTTAGAATGGTATGGAGTTGTGTTTCAGGAATAACTAGTTTGTTATCAATATATATCCAGTCACCTGTAGTTAGTTTGGCTGTTGGATTTTGTAATAGCTTAGCCTTTTCTTCCTGAGTGTAGT
>NW_022332189.1:0-1831 GCF_002776525.5 Piliocolobus tephrosceles | reverse complement strand
GTAAGTTGGATTCCTAGGTATTTTATTCTCTTTGAAGCAATTGTGAATGGAAGTTCATTCCTGATTTGGCTCTCTGCTTGTCTGTTACTGGTGTATAAGAATGCTTGTGATTTTTGCACATTAATTTTGTATCCTGAGACTTTGATGAAGTTGCTTATCAGCTTAAAGAGATTTTGGGCTGAGACGATGGGGTTTTCTAAATATACAATCATGTCATCTGCAAACAGGGACAATTTGACTTCTTCTTTTCCTAACTGAATACCCTTGATTTCTTTCTCTTGCCTGATTGCCCTAGTCAGAACTTCCAACACTATGTTGAATAGGAGTGGTGAGAAAGGGCATCCCTGTCTTGTGCCAGTTTTCAAAGGGAATTTTTCCAGTTTTTGCCCATTCAGTATTATATTAGCTGTGAGTTTGTCATAAATAGCTCTTATTATTTTGAGGTTCCTTCCATCAATACCGAATTTATTGAGCGTTTTTAGCATGAAGGGCTGTTGAATTTTGTCAAAAGCCTTTTCTGTATCTATTGAGATAATCATGTGGTTCTTGTCTTTGGTTCTGTTGATATGCTGGATTACGTTTATTGATTTGCGAATCTTGAACCAGCCTTGCATCCCAGGGATGAAGCCCACTTGATCATGGTGGATAAGCTTTTTGATGTGCTGCTGAATCCGGTTTGCCAATATTTTATTGAGGATTTTTGCATCGATGTTCATCAGGGAGATTGGTCTAAAATTCTCTTTTTTTGTTGTGTCTCTGCCAGGCTTTGGTATCAGGATGATGTTGGCCTCATAAAATGAGTTAGGGAGGATTCCCTCTTTTTCTGTTGATTGGAATAGTTTCACAAGGAATGGTGCCAGCTCCTCTATGTACCTCTGGTAGAATTCAGCTGTGAAACCATCTGGTCCTGGGCTTTTTTTGGTGGGTAGGCTATTAATTGTTGCCTCAATTTCAGAGTCTGCTATTGGTCTATTCAGGGATTCAACTTCTTCCTGGTTTAGTCTTGGGAGAGTGTAAGTGTCCAGGAAATTATCCATTTCTTCTAGATTTTCTAGTTGATTTGCGTAGAGGTGTTTATAGTATTCTCTGATGGTAGTTTGTATTTCTGTGGGGTTGGTGGTGGTATCCCCTTTATTATTTTTTATTGCGTCTATTTGATTCCTCTCCCTTTTCTTCTTTATTAGCCTTGCTAGCGGTCTGTCAATTTTGTTGATCTTTTCAAATACCAACTCCTGGATTCATTGATTTTTTGGAGGGTTTTTTGTGTATCTATCTCCTTCAGTTCTGCTCTGATCTTAGTTATTTCTTGCCTTCTGCTAGCTTTTGAATGTGTTTGCTCTTCCCTCTCTAGTTTGTTTAATTGTGATGTTAGAGTGTCAATTTTAGATCTTTCCTGCTTTCTCTTGTGGGCATTTAGTGCTATAAATTTCCCTCTACACATTGCCTTAAATGTGTCCCAGAGATTCTGGTATGTTGTATCTTTGTTCTCATTGGTTTCAAAGAACATCTTTATTTCTGCTTTCATTTCGTTATGTACCCAGTAGTTATTCAGGAGCATGTTGTTCAGTTTCCATGTAGTTGAGCGGTTTTGATTGAGTTTCTTAGTCCTGAGTTCTAGTTTGATTGCCCTGTGGTCTGAGAGACAGTTTGTTATAATTTATGTTCTTTTACATTTGCTGAGGAGTGCTTTACTTCCAATTATGTGGTCAATTTTGGAATAAGTGTGATGTGGTGCTGAGAAGAATGTCTATTCTGTTGACTTGGGGTGGAGAGTTCTATAGATGTCTATTAGGTCCACTTGGTGCAGAGATGAGTTCAATTCCTGGATATC
>NW_022332188.1:0-1274 GCF_002776525.5 Piliocolobus tephrosceles | reverse complement strand
CGGGTTACCCACAAAGGGAAGCCCATCAGACTGACAGCAGATCTCTCAGCAGAAACTCTACAAGCCAGAAGAGAGTGGGGGCCAATATTCAACGTTCTTAAAGAATAGAATTTTAAACCCAGAATTTCATAAACAGCTCAACTACGTTTCATAAGTGAAGGAGAAATAAAATTCTTTACAGATAAGCAAATGCTTAGAGATTGTGTCACCACCAGGCCTGCCTTACAAGAGACCCTGAAGGAAGCCCTAAACATGGAAAGGAACAACCGGTACCAGCCATTGCAAAAACATGCCAAAATGTAAAGACCATCGAGCCTAGGAAGAAACTGCATCAACTAATGAGCAAAATAACGAGTTAATATCATAATGGCAGGATCAAGTTCACACATAACAATGTTAACCTTAAATGTAAATGGACTAAATGCTCCAATTAAAAGACACAGACTGGCAAACTGGAAAAAGAGTCAAGACCCATCAGTCTGCTGTCTTCAGGAGACCCATCTCACATGCAGAGACATACATAGGCTCAAAATAAAGGGATTGAGGAACATCTACCAAGCAAATGGAGAACAAAAAAAAAACAGGGGTTGCAATGCTAGTCTCTGATAAAACAGACTTTAAACCATCAAAGATCAAAAGAGACAAAGAACGCCATTACATAATGGTAAAGGGATCAATTCAACAGGAAGAGCTAACTACCCTAAATATATATGTACCCAATACAGGAGCACCCAGATTCATAAAGCAAGTCCTTAGAGACTTACAAAGAGACTTGGACTCCCATACAATAATAATGGGAGACTTCAACACTGCACTGTCAATATTAGACAGATCAACGAGACAGAAAATTAACAAGGATATCCAGGAATTGAACTCATCTCTGCACCAAGCGGACCTAATAGACATCTATAGAACTCTCCACCCCAAGTCAACAGAATATACATTCTTCTCAGCACCACATCACACTTATTCCAAAATTGACCACATAATTGGAAGTAAAGCACTCCTCAGCAAATGTAAAAGAACAGAAATTATAACAAACTGTCTCTCTGACCACAGTGCAATCAAACTAGAACTCAGGACTAAGAAATTCAATCAAAACCGCTCAACTACATGGAAACTGAACAACCTGCTCCTGAATGACTACTGGGTACATAACGAAATGAAAGCAGAAATAAAGATGTTCTTTGAATCCAATGAGAACAAAGATACAACATACCAGAATCTCTGGGACACATTTAAAGCAGTGTGTAGAGGGAAATTTATAGCACTAA
>NW_022332187.1:0-6510 GCF_002776525.5 Piliocolobus tephrosceles | reverse complement strand
GGAATCAACCCAAATGTCCATCAGTGACAGACTGGATTAAGAAAATGTGGCACATATACACCATGGAATACTATGCAGCCATAAAAAAGGATGAGTTTGCGTCCTTTGTAGGGACATGGATGCAGCTGGAAACCATCATTCTTAGCAAACTATCACAAGAAGAGAAAACCAAACACCGCATGTTCTCACTCATAGGTGGGAACTGAACAATGAGCTCACTTGGACTCGGGAAGGGGAACATCACACACTGGGGCCTATCATGGGGAGGGGGGAGAGGGGAGGGATTGCATTGGGTAGTTATACATGATATAAATGATGAATTGATGGGTGCTGACAAGTTGATGGGTGCAGCACACCAACATGGCACAAGTATACATATGTAACAAACCTGCACGTTATGCACACGTACCCTAGAACTTAAAGTATAATAAAAATAAAAAGAAAAAAAAAGATTTAAATATATTACTATTATGTGTTATACATGCTGTATGTTTGAGAAAAGCTAACTTTCTTTCAGCTTTTTAAAACCCCATTTTGTTAAGAGGACAAAATGGAATGTGGATTGTGAAATATGAGTTGAATTGTATCATATATTTTTTCTTGCATCTATTAAGATAATCATATGATTGTCTATTTTTTTGTTAATATGGTGACTTCAATTATTGAATGTTTCATCAATCTTGCATTCTTGGGAAAACTCAACTTGGTCATGATATATATTCTTCTGCATGTTATAATAATTATATTACTAATCTTTTACTTTGAATTGGTACATTAATATTTATGAATGAGATATGCTTGTCATAACATTTTTGCAGTTTTTTTTAATCAGTTTTGGGGTATAGATGTGGTTCTAATCTCAGAAAGGGAGATGGTGAGTATCCCCTTATTTTCTATACTCTTTAAGAGTTTTGCAAGCTAGGAATGATTTTTTTTTCCCCCAGACAGGGTCTCACTCTGTCACCCAGGCTGGAGTGCACTGGCACGATCACTGCTCATAGCAGTCTCAACCTCTCAGGCTAAAGTGATCCTCCTACCTCAGCCTCCTGAGTAGCTGGGACCACAGGTGCATGTTATCATGCCAGGCTAAGTTTTGCACTTTTTATAAAAATGGGGTTTTGCTCTGTTGCTCAGGGTGGTTTTGATGTCCTGGGCTCAAGCGATCTGCCAGCCTTGGCCTCCTAAAGTAAATGCTGGGATAACAGGCAGGAGCCACTGTACCCATCTCCCTCCCCTCCCCTCCCCTCCCCTCCTCTCCCCTCCCCTCCTTCCCTCCTTCCTTTTCTTTTCTAAAAATAATTTTAAAATTTACTTTGTCTCTAGGAGATGATCTTTCTTTTTAAATTTTAACATAGTACGCAATAAATAGCTTTTCAACCCACACCTTCTCCCTCTCTTCCCCCTCTAGTAGTCCCCAGTGTCTATTTTTCCCACCTTTATGTCCCTGGATGCTCAACGTTTAGCTCCCACTTATAAGTGAGAACATTCAGTATTTGGTTTCTGTTCCTGTGTTAATTCGTTGAGGATTATGCTTGAATTACTCACAGAACACACTGTTGTAGCCATCTGGATTTGAAATTTTCTTCAAGGAAAAATTTTGGCTACTGATTTAACTTTTTCAATGGTTATATGTTTATTTGGATTTTCTATTACTCTCTCTTTTTTTTTTTTTTTTTTTTTGAGACAGAGTTTCGCTCTTTTTGCCCAGGCTGGAGTGCAATGGCGTGATCTTGGTTCACTGCAACCTCCACCTCCCAGGTTCAAATGATTCTCCTGCCTCAGCCTCCTGAATAGCTGGGATTATAGGCACACACCACCATGCCCGGCTAATTTTGTATTTTTAGTGGAGATGGGTTTCACCATGTTGGCTAGGCTGGTCTTGAACTCTTGACCTCAGGTGATTCGCCTGCCTCGACCTCCCAAAGTGCCGGGATCACAGGCATGAATCACCGTGCCTGTCCCCGATTTTCTATTACTTTTAAAATTAGTTTTGATGTGTTATATTTTTCTAGAAATGTGTCTATTAATCTAAATTTTAAAATTTATTTGTATATAACATTATTTATAATATTCTCTTTAATATCAGAGGTGATGTTGCTTTTTAAATTCCTGTTACTGGTATTTTACCCACATAACCATTTTTACCAGATGAATATAAACTATATTTTCAAAAAATAATCTGTTATTTTTGTTGGTCTTTTCTATTGTGTGTTTTATTCCATTTTGTTATGTTTTGCTCTCATCCGTTTTACTTCCTTTCTTTTACCCTGCTTGGATTGATGTTGCTGTTCTTTTAATTTCTTAAGATAGATACTTAGCTTATTATTTTGCAGTATTTTTTTTCTAACATTTGCATGTTAAGGTTACATATTTCTTGTAAAGAGTGTTTTGTATTTGTTCTCAGTCAGATAAAAATACTCCGTAATAGTCGTTGTTATTATTTTTTTGCTCCTAGATTCTTCCTAGCTGAGTTCCCAATTCCTAAATATATGTGGATTTCTAGTAATATTTTGTTATGATTTTTAGTTTAAATGCATGTGGCCTATATGATTTCAACCCTTTGACATTTATTGAATTTTTGCTTTGTGGCTCAGTAAATGAGCAAGTTTTGCAAAATTTCCTTGAGTTCGTGCAAAGAATGTGTTCTCTGCAAGTGTCAAGTGCAGTGTTCTATATATGTCCATTAGGCTGATACTGTTAATTGTGCTTTTCAAATGTTCTCTGTCTTTACCAAATTAAAAAAAAAATCTATTTGTTCTGTCAGTTACTATAAGTGTGTTAAAATCTCCTACTAAGAATGGACTTGTCTAGTTCTTAATGTTTGTTGTTCTGTTAATTTTTCTTTATATTTGTGACTTTTTCATTACTGAAAAAAATTAGAACTGTCATACTTTCCTAGCGAATAAAAAGTTTCTTTCTTGTGACATGAACCTTTATATTTGTAATAATTAAAATCTATTTGCTTGATAATAATAGAGCCAGGCCAATATTTTTATGGTACATTATTTTCCATCTCTTTTATTTTCAATCTTTTTGTATTTTTATGTTTGTTGAGTAAACATTTTATTTACAAATATTTATTGAAGTATACAGAAAATGCACTAAGCCATACATATACAGTGTAATGAATTTTCTCAAAGTGAACACCCTCATATCACCAGTATCCAGATCATAAAACAGAACCTGGCCGGCACCCCACAATCTCTCTTCAGGACCCTGTTTAGAGACAGTCAACACTTACAGATATTATAGTTATATGCCACAAAACAAAGAGAAATAACTTACAGAAAGTGAGGGAAATATGCTTAGAGAGAACAATTTCAATCATATGATTCATTTAAAGTAATACATGGTTACATTACAAACTAACATGGCACAAGTATACATATGTAACAAACCTGCACGTTATGCACATGTACCCTAGAACTTAAAGTATAATAAAAAACAATGTATTCCACAAGAAAATGAAAAATCATTTGACCATCATATGAATTCTGCATAGAGAAGATTTTTCTGGTTATAACTCTAGGAAAAGACATTACAAAGTGGAAGACTTCTCAATTTGATAATATACAAAATAAAAACTTCCTGACATAAAAATCACCATGAGTAAAGAATTAATGGAGAATATTACCAAGACAAAGAAGACAAATATATATCATTAATATAAAAAGGCCTGTATAATTCAATTAAAAAAACTCACTAGATAATGAACAGGTGACATGAATAAACAATCAGTGAGATAATTAAATAAATTGGTTAACAGACATGGGGAAATGATTCCCTTACCAATGATCTAAGAAATGAAAATGAAAACAGAGATATCATTTTGGCTATGATTAGTTACGATGAAGGGGAAAATGTAACATCAGAATCTTAGAGGAGGCAGTAAAAAAGGTACTCTCATTTGGGTAGTTTGGCAACATGGATAAGGAGCCCTAAAAATGTTCCACTTAGACATCCTACTTCTGAAAATACTAAAAGGGGTGACAGGCTATAAATATAAAAATGGGTTCTTGGCTGGGCGTAGTGGCTCATGCCTGTAATCCTAGCACTTTGAGAGGCTGAGGCAAGAGGATTGCTTAAGGCCAGGAGTTTGAGACCAGCCTGGGCAACACAGCAAGAACCCGTCTCTACAAGAAATAAAAGATTAGCTAAGTGTGGTGGTGCATGCTTGTAGTCCCTGCTACAGGGAGGCTGAGGCAGGAGGGTCACTTTGGCACAGGAGTTCAAGGCTGCAGTAAGCTATGATAGCCACTGCCCTCCAGCCTGGGTGACATAGAGAGACTCTGCCTCAAAGAAAGAGTTCTTTCTGAAATGAGATCATGTTGCTTGCAGGGACATGGATGGAGCTGGAAGTCATTATCCTCAGAAAACTAAGGCAAGAACAAAAAACCAAACACCCATGTTCTCACAAATGGGAGCTGAACAATGAAAACACATGGACACAGGGAGGGGAACAACACACACTGGGGCCTGTTGAGGGGTGGGGTGGCAGGAGGAAGAGCATTAGGAAAAATAGCTAATGCATGCAGGGGTTAATAACTAGGTGATGAGTTGATAGGTGCAGCAAACCACCATGGCACACATTTACCTATGTAACAAACCTGCACATCCTGTACATGTACCCCAGTATTTAAAAAATAAAGAGTTTTTTTTAATACTTTCATTGCATCATTACTTGTAATAGTAAAAATTTAGAAACCTCCTAGTCGTCCAAAGATAGTGAAATGTTATGTAAATCATGGACCTTTCTTCTGATATAATCTTAGACAAATGTCTAGGAAGAGTGAATTAATATGAAGACAACAAATGTTACAGGAATAAGTGAAAAAGTATATAAAATTGTACCTATAATATTTTCTCAACAAAGTAAAAGACAAATACAGTTAGAAAAAGATAGGAGAGAAATGATGTAAAATATAACAGTGATTGTCTTTAAATGAAGTGATGGTGTTTTCTTCTTTTTCCTACTTGTTTTTTTTTTAATTCTTAATTTTATGGATACATACTAGTTGCACATATTTATGGGGTAGATGTGATATTTTGATACAAGCCTATAATATGTAATGATCAAATCAGGGTAACTGGAAGAGCCATCACCTCAAGTGTTTATAATTTCTTTGTGTTAGGAGCATTCCAATTCCACTCTTTTTGTTTTTTTGAAATACACAACAGAGCATTGTTAATTATAGTCACCCTCTTGGGCTACCAAACACTAATCCAATTCTTTCTAACTGTTTTTCTTTTTTTTGAGACAGAGTCTCCCTCTGTCACCCAGGCTGGAGTGCAGTGGCACAATCTCGGCTCACTGCAACCTCTGCCTCCCGGGTTCAAGTCATTCACCTGCCTCAGCCTCCTGACTAGCTGGGATTACAGGCATGTGCCACCACACATGCCTAATTTTGTAGGCATACTAATCACATACTAATTTTGTGTTTTTAGTAGAGACGGGATTTCACCACGTTGGCCAGGCTGGTCTCGAACTCCTGACCTCAAGTGATCCACCCACTTTGGCCTCCCAAAGTGCAGGGATAACAGGTGTGAGCCTCTGTGCCCGGCCTCCAACTGTATTTTTGTACCCATTAACCTACTTCTCTTTATTTTCCCCCTCCCCAATACTTTTCTGTGCCTCTGGTAACCATTATTCTACTCTCTAGCTCCATGAACTCAATTTTTCTTAGCTTCCATATATGAATAAGAATATACAATATTTGTCTTTCTCTGCCTGGCTTATTTCACTTAACATAATGTCCAGTTCCATCCATGTTGTTGCAAATGACAAAATTTCATTTTTATGGTTGAATAACATTCCACTGTGGCTATGTACCACATTTTCTTTATCCATTCATCCACTGATGAACACTTAAGTTGGTTCCAAATCTTGGCTATTGTGTCCTACTGAGTTAGCAGCTCAGTCTATGATTAGCAGCTCAGTCTATGACTGACAGACTTCACTCAATGACAAGAAATACTGAAAAGATCTGGGAAGGGTCACATACTTTGACTTTCAGGGACTATTTCTAAGTCCAGCTTAGGAAGCACATAGAAACCCACTAGGAGGTTTTTCTTTTCCTTTAAGTTCTGGGGTACATGTGCACAACGTGCACCTTTGTTAAATAGGTATACATGTGTCGTGTTGGTTTACTGCACCTATCAACTCAACATTTACATTAGGTATTTCTCCTAATGCTATCCCTCCCATGGCCCCCCACCCCCAACAGGCCCAAGTATGTGATGTTCCCCTCCCTGTGTCCATGTGTTCTCATTGTTCATCTCCCACTTATGAGTGAGTACATGCAGTGTTTGGTTTTCTGTCCTTGTGATATTTTGCTGAGAACGATAGTTTCCAGCTACATCCATGTCCCTGCAAAGGACATGAACTCATCCTTTTTTATGGCTGAATAGTATTCCATGGTATGTATGTGCCATATTTTCTTTTTTTCTTTTTTTTTATTATACATTAAGTTCTAGGGTACATGTGCATAACGTGCAGGTTTGTTACATATG
>NW_022332185.1:0-1401 GCF_002776525.5 Piliocolobus tephrosceles | reverse complement strand
AAAAAAAAAACAAAAAAAAAATGTGTAAGCTTATGTATACTCTATTTTAAGCATTTTTATTATTTATTTTTTTTTTTTTTACACTACACAATGGTGGCATTCAGCACAATGATGGACCCTCAACGGTTTGATGATATTACAAGTGGTACATACATTCTGTTAGATACAAGAGTAAAAAAAAAAAAAAAAAAAAAAAAAAAAAAAATGTTTACATATATATGTTTATAAAGGGGTAAAAGCCTTTAAGCATATGTATTCACGCATATATATATATATATGTATATACGAACGTAGGCGTCTTACCCGTGGGTTTGGTGTATACATGATAGTATGTACGTATTCTGCATCTAATGTTCTGGTACGCTCTATAGATACTTGAGGATACAATAAAGTCTTACGGTTTTCTAAATTCATTAAAATATTATCATATTCATCAATCATATTTTCGTTTGGTATTTTTCTATTAAAGCTGTTACTAGGTAAATTGGTAAAATAAAATATTTTTTGATTTATTTGAAAGATTTGATTCTCTATATTGTTTAATTCAGTTTCTGCTTTTTTGTTTATAAATTTGTTATGAATGAAGCTTGACTGGGTACTACTATAATATTTATTCGTGTTGTTATATATATTATTATGTACATTTTGATTTATCTGATTATAATTATCCTGCTGAGTATTATTATATTTGTTATTACACGTGCTATTATACATATTAACTGTGGTATGTGTATCTGTACTACAACGAGTGTTATCACTACCATCAGACGTATTATAATAGGCCACACCACCAGTTAAAATATTCGTATCATCATACGGTCCAGCACCAGCACCAGCACCAGCACCAGCACCAGCACCAGCACCAGCACCAGCATTAGTACCAGAATTAGTACCAGCATTAGTACCAAGAAAAAAATCGGTATTCACATCTACACCTACTGAAAGTCGTTTTTCATTATTATAAGAACCTGGGTCTTTAAAATATAAAGAACACCACAAACCTTGCTGTAATATCCAAAAAGTTAACCATAATATAGCTTCGATTTTATATTTATTTATTGCTATAAATGATTTTTTAATATTAAAATAAACAAATAAATTTAAAAGTGCAAAAAACCAAACATAAAAAATATATACTGATTTAGCTACCTTTAATTTACTTGAAAATTTACTTTGAAATATCCATTGTTGTATTAAAATATAAGCTAAGAAATGTCTTTGTTGTATACATAACTGTAAAACATTTGTTTTTTTGTTTTCTATAGAAGAATAATAAACTAGTTTTAAACAACCATAGTCACATAACAACTGTATTATTCCTATATCACTATGTCTAATAGCAATATGTAAAACAGTATTACCATAAAAATCTCTATGATATATATTTACTGATTTACTTAA
>NW_022332184.1:0-9683 GCF_002776525.5 Piliocolobus tephrosceles | reverse complement strand
TTTCCCAGCACCATTTATTAAATAGGGAATCCTTTCCCCATTTCTTGTTTCTCTCAGGTTTGTCAAAGATCAGATGGTTGTAGATGTGTGGCATTATTTCTGAGGGCTCCATTCTGTTCCATTGGTCTATATCTCTGTTTTGGTGCCAGTACCATGCTGTTTTGGTTACTGTAGCCTTGTAGTATAGTTTGAAGTCAGGTAGCGTGACGCCTCCGGCTTTGTCCTTTTGACTTTTAGATTACTGACTCAATACTTTTTTATTTTTGGTAGGTTTCTAAAGATTTTTTCATTTATTTTTTAAGTTAGTCTAAGTATTTTGTGTCTCTCTAGGAAATTGTGCATTTTCAGGGTTATCTAACTTTTTGGTCATTGGTTGCTCATAGTATTCCATTATAATCCTTTTTATTTTTATAAGCATCCATTTTATCCCTTCTTTCTTTGTCATTCTAGCCCAAGGTTTGTCAATTTTGATCTTTTCAATGATCAACTTTTACTTTTATTGATTTTTGCTATTTGTATTTTATTTACTTAATCTTTATTATTTCTTTCCTTCTGTTTGTTTTATTGCTCTTATTTTTATACTTTTCTAGTAAAAGGTTAGGTTATTGACTTAATTTTTTTTTTTTTTTTTTTTTTTTTTTTTTTGAGACAGAGTCTTACTCTGTCCAGGCTGGAGTGCAGTAGGGTAATCACAGCTCACTACAGCCTCGACCTCCCCAGGCTCAGGCGATCCTCTCACCTTAGTCTCCCAAGTAGCTGGGATTACAGGAATATGCCACCACATCCTGCCAATTGTTTTTTTTCTTTTTGTAGAGATGGGGTTTTGTCGTGTTGACCAGGCTGATGTCAAATCCTGGGCTCAAGAGATCTGCCCACCTCTACCTTCCAAAGTGCGAGGATTATAGGCATAAGCCACCACACCCAGCCAGACTTCATATTTTTTAATGTATGCATTTAAAACTGCAAAATTTCCATTAATCACTGTTTTACCTGCATGTCATATGATTTGGTATGGTGTATTTTAGTATACCTTTATCCCAAAGTACTTTCTAATTTCCTCTGTGATTTATTCCTTAATATATTGGTTATTTAGGAGTGCGTTATTTTAATGTCTACATATTTGTTTATAACATTTTCTTCAGTTATTGATTCTTGTTTAATTCCTGTACATTATAACAATATGCTTCATGTAATTTTAATCCTTTTAAATTTATTGATGATTATTTTATGGTCTAGTCTATGGTTTATACTGGAGAATGTTCCTTGTGTGCTTGGGAATGTGTATTATGCTGATATTGGATGCAGTGTTGTATGATAGCTGTTAGGTCTAGTTAATTTATAGTGTTGTTCAATTCTTCTGTTTCTTTGTTGATGTTTTTCCCAGCTGATCTATTAATTATTGAAATTAGGTTATTGAAGTTTTCAACTATTATTGGTATATTGTCTCTTTTCTTCTTCAATTCTACCAGTTATTGCTTCATGTATTTTGGGGCTCTGTTGTTAGATGCATATATACTTGTATTTGTTATGTGTTCTTTATTGATTGACCCTCCTATCATTATAAAATATTCCTCACTACTTCTAGTAATTTTTTCTAAAGCCTATATTGTCTATAATTGATAATTAAAACTATTTTCTGATTTTCATTTGCTTCTGAAGAATTAAAGGCCATGGTAAAGCTTTACTTACATAATGGTATTAGTTAGAGCATCTTATTTTTCAGACCCGTTTGAATTTCAGTCACTAATTGTTTAATTGACCTAAACATCAGCCATGCTTTTCTTGGGAAACAGCCATGGTAACATAGCATATTAATATGGAAGTCATGGTCTAGGAAGATTTTTTCCTTGTAGCCATCAGTGTGCCATAACTGGTTAACACCAGCTTAATAGAGTCAATTGTACACATTTATTGGCAACTCTGCATTTGGTGATGCATGTTTATTTCTTGAAGTCGATCTAGATTAGAGTGTTTACACCACAAAAATAGCAAGTGCTGCAAATCAAGGATTTGCTTTTTGGAGAGCTATTTTAGAAGCACACCACTTTTCATGGTTGACTTGTTTTAACCTACTTAACTATACTACTGGGTTTGTAAGGTGTTGTCAGGAATTCCTCTATGTTGCATTGAATTTTTGGCATTCTTCAGTGCTTTATGTAGAAAACATACTTTTACTATATTTGTACTTAGGCAGTTCTGGAGTTATGAAATTCCTCAAGACTCAAGCAAGTTGTCATTTTCAATTTCAATGTCAAAATATTTGCTTCACTTACTTTGGACCTATGATTTCATCTTCATTTTTCAATTGGTATTTGCAATGTTTGTTTTACTATGATAAACGTTTTGAAAATGGAAGTTAATGCTCAGAGCTTCTTTGGATAAGGAAATTGGCTTAGCTAAGTGTATTTGTAATTATTTTCTTCTGTAGTTTGCTTATTTTTTGCAGATACAAATACACAGCAGCCATCTTCTGAAAAGCATAGGCAAATACTTACATCTGACAGCTGGCTGTGAATTACAAGCAGGTCAAAATCAGCCTTTGTTCATGTGCCTTACTCCTACTTAATTTTCTAAAAGTTTTTATTTTAAAGTTGCTCTTGAGTCATGATTTTTATTGTCAAACCTCAGTTCAACATGGATTCATTATGGCTGAGTTATGAAGTGCCCTTACAGCATTCGGAATGGAAATCCTGATCTTGTGTGCCTTTAGTAGAGCCAAGCTCTAAGGTGTGGCAGGATTATAGTTCACAAAAAGGTTAGTGTGACATTAGAAGCTGAAGGAATTGTTGAGAATCTCTTCAGATTTTAGAGTTTCCTGCACAGAGAATTCATTTTATACTTGAAACTTCTTTCATAAAATGAGATAATTTTTCTAGGATGGTAATGAAACAGACCTTTGCAAATATATTCAAATCCTGGTTTGTTGTATACTAACCATGTGACAGTGGTCAAATTTTATAAGTTCTTTGAACCTCAGTTTTCCTTAATAGAAATAGTAACACTTGCCTTACAAGATTATTATAAGATATAAAGGCTATATGTATGTATGTTTGTATTCAACTAGCGTCATAGATATTCCTTCCCCTTTAACTGCTAGTTTTTTTTTTTTACCACATGCTTTTCATTTTCCAGGTGCATTACTTTTTTCAAAAAATCACATTTCTTTTTTGTGTAGCTGAAACAAGTAATTTATTCTAAGTGATCAGAATAACTCAATTGTAGGCAAAAGTGTCTGAGACTTTATTACAATCATTTCTATTATTAACATTTTATATGAAAGTCAAATTGCCTCAGATATTTATATCATTTATTGTGTAGTTACTCTTTATCAGATACTGTTCTAAATATCTTAAATGCATTATCTCCTTCAATCTTTACATTCTGAATAGTAGGTGCTATTATGATCCCCATCTTCAAGGTAAGGAAACTTAGTCACTCTCTCAAGTCATACAGCTAAAACACATGATAAAGTTGAAATATTGACCAAATAATTTGTCTCCCACACCTGTACCCTAAGTATTTGTTACTCAATTTGTGGCCTATGGAAATCAATCTCTCTATCCCATACCCCCATAACTCAATCAGGGAGATAAATTGAAATGAAAAAGAATATAAAACTGAGCTAGTGTCAAGTATTTTGAATCTAAAGAAAGAGGTTTGTGTTGTGGTTCTTCTAACTTAAGGCAGCCTCAGGAAAGCCTTAAGAAAATAATACATAGGTTTATTTTATTTTTGCTTATTGTCTAAAAGGAATACAGCGTAATATTCAAGTTAGAAGGAGAAATCCTTGCTCAATCAAGGGTAGATTATTATGTTAATTCCATGAAAAAATAATGCTCAACATGAGAGGGTTTATATGCCTATTCAGAAAGCTAGTGACAAAATCAGTTGTGGTTCTTGTTAGAGGGGAGGGATAACTGAAATGAGGACATACACCTTCACTCTCTGAGAGAATTAGGGTCTGCATGTGCCTCATCCAGAATCACTGATGTCTGTGCCAATGAGAGTCTCTGTTAGTATTTAGCTGAAAAGGCCGGGAGTGATTAAGATGAGAACTATGTCTTCTTCTGAAAATGGTGTTTGTCTAGCAAAGAGCAGCAGCAAGGGATTACACTTGGGAACTTGAGAGAAAGGGCTCCTTAGAAATGAATGGTTACTGACGGAAGAGATAACAAAAGAACAAAAGGAGGTTGATAGAAACAGAATGTTCACATGGGACATCTTTCAAGTTTGAATGGCCTTCCTTGTGCAAAACAATGGAATGGTCAATTCTAATAAACTTACAATTTCTGTTGCTCCCACACTGTGCTACTATTTTGAGATATATGTGACCACTAAGTAAAGAATTTGATGTAAGTCCATTATAGTCTAGTATAAGTTTGGTACGGGGAATACTGAGAAACAGGTAGTAACTTCCTCCCAGTTATCTTGCATAGATTCCAGGAGAGACAAGAATTTAAAGAAATAAGGCATTTCTGTTAGTTACCAAGTGTACCAAGTGTGGTCACTGTTTACTGAAAACGGTGGTGATACCTACTTACCAGAAAAGACCCTGAGGAACTGTATGACTGAATTGTCTCAGGGGCTTGCCACATACAGATTAACTAGAAATTAAAGATAACTGGAATAGCTAATGTTTTTACTTATGTCTTTTGCCTATTTTAAAACTTGAGTAATCTGCTTTTTTTAACTGATATATAACATATATATATTATATATATATTTAAACTATGTTCTAGATAGGAGTCCTTTATCAGATATATTTATTGCCAATATCCCCTCTCACACCGTTGCTTACTTTTGCACTATCTTAATGACATCTTTGGATAAGCAAAACTTCTGAAATTTTGATAAAATGCAACTTTTCAACTTTTCATCTTACAGTTAGTACATTAATATCTTATTTAATAAATCATTGTTTATCTGAAAGAAATGAAGATATTTACCTTTGTTGTCTTCTATATGCTTTATTATTTTAATTTCCATACTTAGGTATATGATCCAACTATAATTGATTTTTGTATGTTCACAGTTTTTTCCATATGGAAATCCAACTGGCAAATCATCATGGATTAAAAAGAAAATAACTTCTCTATTTATTATATATAGGTCTTATGCTTTGTGGAAAATCATGAGACACCATATATGTATGAATATGTGTAGCAGGCAAAGTTTTGAAATAGCCCCTTCAGGTGTTACGTACTAATCACTCAAACCTGTGAATATGATTATATAGCCTCCCATAATTATAATATATGGCACCATGGGCCATATACTGGACAGATAGTATCTGAGTGGGCCTGATCTAATCATATGAGCCCTTAAACACAGAACACTTTCTCCTATTGGTTACAGAAGGAAAAACCACTGAGATTTGAAGTGTAAGTATGACTCAATACACTGTTGCTGGTTTAACAGTAAAGGGGGCTATGTGAGATAATACTTGGGCAGCTGCAAGAAGAAGGGAACAGCCTCTCAAGCTGAGAGTCGGTAAAGAAATAGGGTCTTCAGATCTACTCCTTAAGGAACTGAATTGTGCCAATACCCGATTATCTTGAAAGCAGATTCTTCCCCCAAGCCCCCAAGCCTGGGATAAGATCCCAGCCCAAGCTATATGTTAATTTCAGTCTTGTAAGGCTCTGAGCAAAGAACACAGTCAACCCTCCTGAACTTCTGACCTGCAGAACTGTGAGATATGAAATGGGTATTGCTTTATGCTGCTATATTTGTGATAATTTGTTATAAAGCAATAGAAAACCAGTATAGTCTGCTTCTGTGTTACATATTCTGTTTCAGTAGTCTATTTTTCTATGTTTTACCAAAATAACAATACTACAGTATTGTAATTACTACAGCATTTATGGTTAGCTCTGATCTCTGATAGTGTATGTCATTGCTCTTTGTTTTTCAAGATCATCTTCACTCTTCCTGAACTTGCATTTCCATGTAAATTTTAGAACCACTTTGTTAATTCTCCTCCAAAATAAAACACATTTGTGTTTTACCTGTGAGAACATTAATAATTATCTTTAAATTTTGAATCTTCCAATCCATGAACATGACATATGCCCCCATTAAATGAGGTACTCTTTGATATTTCTTAGTGATGTTTTTTTAACAGCTTAACTGAGGTATAACTTACATACCATGAAGTTCACTCATTTTAACTATAGAATTCGATGGTTAATTTATACCATGAATAATTATTACGTCAATCCATCATAATGAACATTGTTATCACTTCAAAAAGTTTCCTTATGCCTCTTTGCAATAAGTCCCCACTCCTACTCCCAGGTCCAGGCAATCCCTGACATGCTTTCAGTATATAAAGTTTTACTGTTTTCAGAACAGTAAATGTAATATGATAGAGTCCACAGTAAAAAGTCTTTTGTTTCTGGCTTTTTTCACTTAGCATGGTGTCTTTTATATTAATCCATGTTGTTATATGTAATGATATTTTGTGCCTTTTAATCATTTATTTGGTGATGGAAACTTAGGTTGTTTCCATTTGGGGCAATTATCACTTACACAGGTATAAATATTTGCTCATATACAAGTGTTTTTGTGGACATAGGTTTTCATTTATCTACGATAGATACTGAGAAGTTGAACTTCTGGGTCATATAATAAGCTTATATTTAATATTTTAAGAAGCCATAAAATGGTTTCCTATATGGCAGTACCATTTTACATTTCCACCGACACATATAAGGGTCCCTGTTGCTCTAAATCTTCACTGACACTTGTTGTGTAAAATTGCACTGTGTTTAATTTTCATTTCCCAAATGGCTAATTATGATTAGAAACTTTTCATGTGTGTATATTTCATTTAATTATCTTCTATGGTGAAGTGGCTATTCAGTTATTTTGCTTATTTTTTATTGGTTTGTTTTCTTACATTGGAAAATGTATGTATGTAATCTGGACACAAGTACTTTATTAGATAAGTTTTGCAAATATTATCTCCCATTCAGTAACTTGTTTTTTCATTTCATTACGGATGTCTTTTGAGGAGCAAAAGATTTCAATGTCAATGAAGTGTAATTCACTTCATCAAATTTTCTGGTTTTCTCCATGCATTTTTGCATCATTTTTACATCTTTGCCTTACCCAAGGTCATAAGGAATTTCATGTTTTTTAAAGAAGTTTGATCATTTCAGATCTTACATCTATAAATTCAATACACTCTGAGTTAATTTTGTATATAGTGTGAGGTAAGCTCTTAAGTTCTGAAGTTCTTTACTTTTTTTCTTATGGATCAAATTGGTGTATCACCATTTGTTGAAAAAACTACCTTTTCCTCATTGAATTGTTTTGTCATCTTTGCCATAAATCAATTGACTACATATTTGTATAAGGTCCTGTTTCTGGACTCTATTCTATATGCTTATATGTCTATCCTTCTGCCAGTATTATGCTTTCTTAATTACTGTAGCTTTATGAAAAGCTTTGAAATCAGGTGCTTTGACTTCCCAAACTTTTGAAATTGTTTTGGTTATTCTAGATACTTATTTCATATAAATTTTAGTATTGACTTTTCAATATATGCAAACAAATCTTTATCAGTATAGTATTAAATGTATAGATATAATTGCAGAAAACTGCCCAATACTAAGTCTTTCAATCCATGAATTTGGTAAAGTTCTTGTATTCCTATTAAATTTATTTTAAATACTTTATTTTTTATGTTATTTATCAAGAATGAGTTTTGGATTTTGTAAAATGCTTGTTCTGTATTGGTTGAGATGGTCACAGTCAGTGAGAGTTTGCAATTTTCTGGGTAAAGTTTATGCATAGCTTTTCTTACTAGAGTTTTTTAAAAAACAGCCTTCTGACTGTATAAATAGAACATAAAAGTTTAAAACAATACTATTTTTTAGTTGTTGAAATATAAAGTATATAGTTTTTATATATTGATACAGTTTTTATACATTGCATACCTTAAGTGCAGTGAACTTAATAAATCCACTTAATAATTCTATTATAATAATTTATAGATTCTTTTAGATTTTCGGTGTATATGATCTTATGTGTAAAATTATGTAACAAATAATGAGAACTTTATTTATTTTGTGTTGTTAAGTGTTTTATTTCTCCTTATTTTCTCGTTGCACTGGACAGGACCACAAGTAGATTGTTAAATAGAAGAGTTGATAATAGATTCATTTTTGCTGACTTGTCTTATGTAGAAAGCTTACAACATTTCATCATTCAGTCCAGTAATTGCTGTAGATTATTTATAGTCTTATATTAGTATAAGGAAGATCGAAGATCCCTTCTTTTCCTAGTCTGTTAAGAGCTGTTATGATGAATGGATTATTAATTTTATTATATGTGGTTTATACACCTCATGATTTGTGAGTGTGATGAATTGTATTGGTTGATTTTTGAATATTAAACCAACATGGTATACTTGAAGTAAATCCAAGTTGATCATGAAGTATTATCCTCTTCTTATTAGCTGGGTTTAGTTTGATAATATATTTTTTAGGTGTTTTCTTTCTATGTTCATAAGAGACATCGACTGGTAATTTTATTTGGTTTTAGTTCCCTTTTCAGGTTATGGTGCCAGAGTTTTTATGGCCTCATAAAACGATTTTGGGGGATAGTTTTTTTTTTTTTCTTTTAAGCCTCTGTTATGTTAGCTTCATGGTATTTGTTTTCTAAATATTTGGAAAAATTCACCATGAAGAGTATCTTGGACTTACAATTTCTTTTTTAGAAATAGTTTTTACTAATGAATGATTCAATTTATTTTGATGAGTTGTGTTTTTAAAAGAATTTTCTCATTTCATATAAATATTCAAATATACTTACATAAAATTTTCACAATATCTCATTAACTTTCTTATGTCTTGGGATCTATAGTTTTATCTCATTTTTATTCCCAAATATTGGTAATTTGTCCCATTTCTGTTTACTTTTTGGTCATTCTTATCAGAATTTTACAAATATTATTAATCTGTTTTAGTGAACTAATTTTGCATTCTTTATTTTCTCTGGAGTTTTTTTTAATATTTTACTGATTTATGCTCTACTCTTTATTATTTCTTTTCCTCTATATTTATTAGAATTAGCTTTATATTCTTTTTAGGTGGAAGTTTAAATAATTGTTTTTCAGCCTTATTTTTCTTACACAATATGCAATTAAGGTCTGTTTTTACATTACTATAAAGTAATACTTGAGGCTGGGTAATTTATAAAGAGAACAGGTTTAGTTGGCTCCCAGTTCTGCAAGCTGTACAGGAAGTGTGGTGCTGACATCTGATTCTGGTGAGGGCCTCAGGAATATTACAATCATGGCAGAAGGCAAAGGGGAAGCCAGCACACCACATGGCAAGAGAGGGAGCAAGAGAGAGAAGGGGACGTGCCAGGCTCCTTTTTAAATAACCAGATTTTGCAGGAACTCAGAGCAAGAACTCACTTACCACCAAGATGATGGCACTGAGCCATTCATGAAGGATCCACCCCGATGATCCAAATACCTCCCGCTAGGCCTCACTTTCAATATTAGGGATTATATTTCTGGGTAAGATTTGGAGGGGACAAACAGCAAAGCTATGTCATAAGGCTACATATTTCCATCTTTATATAGTTCAAGCTGAATATCATACAATTTGATATGTGATATTTTTATTATTCTTTAAATAGTTTTGACTTATATTTTGATTTCTTCTTTGACC
>NW_022332183.1:0-1125 GCF_002776525.5 Piliocolobus tephrosceles | reverse complement strand
TTATTAGTCTTGCTAGCGGTCTATCAATTTTGTTGATCTTTTCAAAAAAACCAACTCCTGGATTCATTGATTTTTTGGAGGGTTTTTTGTGTCTCTATCTCCTTCAGTTCTGCTCTGATCTTAGTTATTTCTTGCCTTCTGCTAGCTTTTGAATGTGTTTGCTCTTGCTTCTCTAGTTCTTTTCATTGTGATGTTAGGGTGTCAATTTTAGATCTTTCCTAAATCTTGTGGGCATTTAGTGCTATAAATTTCCTTCTACACACTGCTTTAAATGTGTCCCAGAGATTCTGGTATGTTGTATCTTTGTTCTCATTGGTTTCAAAGAACATCTTTATTTCTGCCTTCATTTCGTTATGTACCCAGCAGTCACTCAGGAGCAGGTTGTTCAGTTTCCATGTAGTTGAGCGGTTTTGATTGAGTTTCTTAGTCCTGAGTTGTAGTTTGATTGCACTGTGGTCTGAGAGACAGTTTGTTATAATTTCCATTCTTTTACATTTGCTGAAGAGTGCTTTACTTCCAACTGTGTGGTCAATTTTGGAATAAGTGCGATGTGGTGCTGAGAAGAATGTGTATTCTGTTGATTTGGGGTGGAGAGTTCTGTAGATGTCTATTAGGTCCGCTTGGTGCAGAGTTGAGTTCAATTCCTGTATATCCTTGTTAATTTTATGTCTCATTGATCTGCCTAATGTTGACAGTGGGGTATTAAAGTCTCCCATTATTATTGCATGCTAAGACCTTTGGTAAAGCACAGTATTAGGGTGGGAGTTACCCGATTTTCCAGGTGTTGTCTGTCTCAGTTTCCCTTGGCTAGGAAAAGGGATTCCCTTCCCCCTTGCACTTCCCCGGTGAGGCGATGCCTCGCCCTGCTTCAGCTCTCGCTGGTCGGGCTGCACCAGCTGATGAGCAGCAATTGTCCAGCACTCCCCAGTGAGATGAACCTGGTACCTCAGTTGAAAATGCAGAAATCACCCGTCTTCTGTCTCACTCACACTAGGAGCTGGAGGCTGGAGCTGTTCCTATTTGGCCATCTTGGGCGCCAATTTCTTTTTTCTTTTCTTTTCTTTTCTTTTTTTTTTTCTTTTTTTTTTTTTTTTTTTTTTTTGAGATGTCTCGCTCTGTCACCCA
>NW_022332182.1:0-1414 GCF_002776525.5 Piliocolobus tephrosceles | reverse complement strand
ATGTAGAGGCTTCAGCAAGTTACACAGAAGATCTAGCTAAGATCATCGATGAAGGTAGCTACACAAAGCAACAGATTTTCAATGCAGACAAAACAGACTTATACTTAAAAATATACCACCTAGGACTAAAGGAGAAGAATTCAATGCTTGGCTTCAAAGCTTCAAGGGATAAGCTGACTCTATAGTTAGGGACTAATGCAGTGGGTGACTTGAAATTGAAGCCAGTGTTCATTTGCTATTCTGAAACTCCTAGGCCCTTTAATACATATGTTAAATCTGCTATGCTCTTGAAATGGAACAACAAAGCCTGAATGACAGGGAATCTGTTTATAGCATGGTTTGATTGTTTTAAGTACAATGTTGAGACCTGTTCAAAAAATAAGATTCCTTTCAAATAATGTATCTGGTTACCTAAGAACTCTCACGGAGGTGTGCAAAGAGGTTAATGTTGATTTCATGCCTATTAACACAACATCCATTCTGGATCAAAAAGTAATTTCAATTTTCAAGTCTTCTTTTTAAGAAATTCATTTCATAAGCCTTTAGGTGCCATAGATGGTGATTCATTTAATGGATCTAGAAAAAGGAAATTGAAAAACTTCTGGAAAGAATTGACCATTGTAGGTGCCATTAAGATCATTCATGATCCATGGGAGGTCAAAAGAGCACAGTTAAAAAGACAACAAAGTATTCTGAATGCTACATAAACTTATTTGATCAAGCAGTGGTAAGGTTGGAGAGAACTGAATCCAATATTGATAGAAGTTCTGCTGTGGGGAAATGCTATCAAACAGAATTGTGTGCTGTAGAGAAATATTTCATGAAAGGGTCAACTGATGTGACAAGATTACATGTTTTCTTATTTTAAGAAAAATTGCCACAGCTATCTGAATCTTTAGAAACTATCACCATGATCAACACAGTCAGCAGCCACCAGTATCAATTCAAGACCCTCCACCAGCAAAAACATTATAACTCACTGAAGGCTCAGATTATTATTAGCATTTTTAGCAATGAAGTATTTTTAATTCAGGTATATACATTGTTTTAGTAAAAACACAATGCTATTGCACACTTAATGGACTATGTGCATTAGGAAATCCAAAATGTGTAAACTTCCTTTTTTGCAGGAGTCTGGAACCAAACCTGTAATATATTTGAGGTATGACTGTATTCAAAACTTAAGCAAAAAGAGCAGCATTAAGAAAAAGTTTACAGAAATACAGACTACCATCAAAGAATTCTATAAACACTTCTATGCAAATGAACTAGAAGAAATAGATAAATTCCTGGACACATACAACCTCCCAAGTCTAAACCAGGAAGAAGTTGAATCCATGAATATACCAATAACAAGTTCTGAAATGGAGGCACTAATTAATAGCCTACCAACCAAAAAAGTCTGGGACCAGAC
>NW_022332181.1:0-1588 GCF_002776525.5 Piliocolobus tephrosceles | reverse complement strand
TAGAATTCAGCTGTGAATCCATCTGGTCCTGGGCTTTTTTTGGTGGGCAGGCTATTAATTGTTGCCTCAATTTCAGAGGCTGCTATTGGTCTATTCAGGGATTCAACTTCTTCCTGGTTTAGTCTTGGAAGAGTGTACGCGTCCAGGAAATTATCCATTTCTTCTAGATTTTCTAGTTGATTTGCGTAGAGGTGTTTATAGTATTCTCTGATGGTAGTTTGTATTTCTGTGGGGTCGGTGGTGATATCCCCTTTATCATTTTTTATTGCGTCTATTTGATTCCTCTCTCTTTTCTTCTTTATTAATCTTGCTAGCGGTCTGTCAATTTTGTTGATCTTTTCAAAAAACCAACTCCTGGATTCATTGATTTTTTGGAGGGTTTTTTGTGTCTCTATCTCCTTCAGTTCTGCTCTGATCTTAGTTATTTCTTGCCTTCTGCTAGCTTTTGAATGTGTTTGCTCTTGCCTCTCTAGTTCTTTTAATTGTGATGTTAGAGTGTCAATTTTAGATCTTTCCTGCTTTCTCTTGTGGGCACTTAGTGCTATAAATTTCCCTCTACATACTGCTTTAAATGTGTCCCAGAGATTCTGGTATGTTGTATCTTTGTTCTCATTGGATTCAAAGAACATCTTTATTTCTGCTTTCATTTCGTTATGTACCCAGTAGTCATTCAGGAGCAGGTTGTTCAGTTTCCATGTAGTTGAGCGGTTTTGATTGAATTTCTTAGTCCTGAGTTCTAGTTTGATTGCACTGTGGTCAGAGAGACAGTTTGTTATAATTTCTGTTCTTTTACATTTGCTGAGGAGTGCTTTACTTCCAATTATGTGGTCAATTTTGGAATAAGTGTGATGTGGTGCTGAGAAGAATGTATATTCTGTTGACTTGGGGTGGAGAGTTCTATAGATGTCTATTAGGTCCGCTTGGTGCAGAGATGAGTTCAATTCCTGGATATCCTTGTTAACTTTCTGTCTCGTTGATCTGTCTAATGTTGACAGTGGAGTGTTGAAGTCTCCCATTATTATTGTATGGGAGTCTAAGTCTCTTTGTAAGTCTCTAAGGACTTGCTTTATGAATCTGGGTGCTCCTGTATTAGGTGCATATATATTTAGGATAGTTAGCTCTTCCTGTTGGATTGATCCCTTTACCATTATGTAATGGCCTTCTTTGTCTCTTTTGATCTTTGATGGTTTAAAGTCTGTTTTATCAGAGACTAGGATTGCAACCCCTGCTTTTTTTTGTTCTCCATTTGCTTGGTAGATCTTCCTCCATCCTTTTATTTTGAGCCTATGTATGTCTCTGCATGTGAGATGGGTCTCCTGAAGACAGCAGACTGATGGGTCTTGACTCTTTATCCAGTTTGCCAGTCTGTGTCTTTTAATTGGAGCATTTAGTCCATTTACATTTAAGGTTAATATTGTTATGTGTGAACTTGATCCTGCCATTGTGATATTAACTGGTTATTTTGCTCATTAGTTGATGCAGTTTCTTACTAGCCTCGATGGTCTTTACATTTTGGCATGTTTTTGCAATGGCTGGTACCTGTTGTTCCTTTCCATGTTTAGGGCTTCCTTCAGGGTCTCTTGTAAGG
>NW_022332180.1:0-3065 GCF_002776525.5 Piliocolobus tephrosceles | reverse complement strand
TGGAAGACATTTCCTTGCTTGACACAGGATTCTGGTCGTCTCTTACTATGCCTTCGCAGAAACCTCAAAGAATGACTTTCAAACTGGGAAATGTAGAGTAAGTTTAACCCTGTGAAAAGAATGGACATGTCAGAGAGCAGTTTCTTCGAGTGCTTCTTTCCTTTTTTTATTGGATGACATGTCAGTTTTTGCCATAGTCTTCAATGCGCTCCAAATATCTCTCTTTCGGTTTTGCAGGAGCAGTGTTCAAACTGTGCTTCGTGAGAAGAATCTTTGTGGATCCGTCCATGTCAGTTTCCAAGCTGTGTAATGTAAAGAAAGCTTTATCTATGTGAGATGATTACACATATCATAGAGTAGTTTCCTGGAAAGTTCCTTTCCAGTTTTTGTCTGAGACTATTTCCCTTTTCACCATCAGCATCAACATGCTCCTGAATGTCACTTGGGACCTGTTTCTCCAAAAGGGTTTCACCAAAGCTGTATGAGAAGAGAGATATAACACTGTGACTGGAATGCACACATCACAAAGCAGTTCCTCGGAAAGCTTCTCTCCAGTTTCGGTCTGAACATATTTCCTTTTTCACCGTTAGCCTCAACGTGCTCCCGAGTATCCCATCACACACTAAACACACACAGGAGTAGAAAACTGCTCAATGAAAAGAGAGGCTTATCAGAGTGAGAAGAATTAAGACGACACAGAGCAGTTTCACAAAAAGCTTCCTTCTGGGTTTTACCTGAGGATATTTCTGTCTCCATATTCTAAGGATCATTCCCAAATGTCCTTCCTCAGATTCCACAAAAAGAATGATTTCACGCTGTTCAATCCGAAGAATGGTTTAACTCGCTGAGACGAATACACACATCGCAAAGCACTTGCTCAGAAAGATTCTCTGCACGTTTCATCGGAAGACATTTCCTCGCTAACCACAAGCCTCTGATCGTCACTAAATATCCCTTCACAGGTTTTCCAAAGACAGAGTTTCAAAACTGGGCAACGTAGAGTAAGCATTAACTCTGTGAAGTGAATGCACATATCAGAGAGCAGATTCTTGGAACGCTTCTTCCTCGATTTTATTTCTGTATATTTCACTATTCACCATAGTCCTGAATGCGTTCCAAAATATCACTTTTTCAGTTTCACAGGAACAGTGTTCAAACACTGCCTTGTGAGAAAAGAGGTACAACTCCCTGAATGGAATGCATGCATCATGAAGTAGTTTCTCAGAAAGCTTCTATCCAGTTTTTATCTGAAGATCTCTCCTCTATCACTCTATGCCTAATTGTGCTCCCGAATGTCCCTTCATGGATCTTTGCACGATGGAGTTTCCAAACTGCATAATATAATTAAAGTTTTAACTATGCGAAACGAATAAATATATCTAACACAAAGCAGTTTCACAGAAATCTTCTTGCCGGTTTTTGTCTGAGGATATTTCCTTTTTCACCTTAGTCGACCCACAAATATCTCTTGGTAGCTTTTTCTCCAAAAGGGATTCTGGAATCCTCTAGGAGAAGAAATGTATATTTCTGTGAGTGGAATGCACACGTCACAAAGCAGCTCCTCAGAAAGCTTCTCTCCAGTTTTTATCTGAAGACATTTCCTTTCTCACCATAAGCTTCAAAGCCCTGGAGAATATCCCTTTGCAGACTAAACAAAAACAGTGTTATGATACAGCACAATGAAAAGGGGAGCTTAACTGTGTGAGTGCAACTCACGTGACACAGAGCAGTTTCACAGAATGCTTCCTTCTGTTATCTCTCTGATGTTATGTCTTTTTCAGGATGTTCTAAAGAGCGTTTCCAAATGTCCTTTCTGAGATTCCACAGAAACAGTGATTTCAGACTCCTCAATCCAAAGAATGATGTAACTCTATGAGATGAATACAAACATCACAAAAGAGGAGTGCAGAAAGCGTCTCTCCGATTTTTGACGGTAGACATTTCCTTGCCTCACACAGGCCTCCAGTCGCCACTTATGATCCCTTTGCAGAACCCTAAAGACAGACTTTCAAACTGGGAAATGTAGAGTAAGCTTTAACTTTGTGAAAAGAATGGACATTTCAGAGTGCCGTTTCTTCGAATGATTCTTTCTATTTTTTATTGGGTGACATTTCACTTTTTTCTGTTGTCTTCAATGTGCTCTGAATATCACTGTTTTGGTTTTACAGGAACAGTCTTCAAACTGTGCCTTATGAGAAGAAAGTTATAACTCCCTGAGTGGAATGCATATATCATCAGTTTCTCAGAAAGCTTCTCTCCAGTTTTTATCTGACTATATTTCCTCTTTCACCATAGGCCCGAAGGTGATCCCAAATATCCCTTCACTGTTCCACCCACGAGGGCGTTTCCAAGCTGTGTATTGTAAAGGAAGCTTTGTCTATGTGAGATGAATAAACATAGTAAAAAGCAGATTCACAGAAAGCTTCTTTCCACATTTTATGTGAAGATATTTCCTTTATACCATAGTGCAGAATGTGCTCCCAAATGTCCCTTTGTGGATGCGCCCATGACAGTTTCCAAGCTGCGTAATGTAAAGAAAGCTTTATCTATGTGAGATGATTACGCATATCACAGAGTAGATTCATCGGAACACATTTCCTCGCTCACGACAAGCCTCAGGGCGTCACTAAATATCCCTTCACAGATTCTTCAAAGACAGAGTTTCGAAACTGGGCAACATAGAGTAAGCATTAACTCTGTGAAGTTAATGCACATATCAGAGAGCAGATTCTTGGAACGCTTCCTCCTCGATTTTATGTCAGTACGTTTCACTATTTGCCATAGTCCTGAATGCGTTCAAAAATATTACTTTTTCGGTTTCACAGGAACAGTGTTCAAACACTGTCTTGTGAGAAAAGAGTTATAACTCCCTGAGTGGAATGTACACATCACAATGTAGTTTCTCAGAAAGCTTCCATCCAGTTTTTATCTGAAGATATCTCCTCTTTCACCGTAGGCTTGAATGTGCTCCCAAACGTCCCTTGGTGGATCTGTGCATGACAGAGTTTTCAAACTGCATAGTGTAACTAACGTTTTCACTATGCATGACAATTGAATATATCTAA
>NW_022332179.1:0-4611 GCF_002776525.5 Piliocolobus tephrosceles | reverse complement strand
ATTCTACATTCTGAAAATTATACAACGATAATGAAAGAAATCCAGGATGGCCTAAATGAATGGAATAAACATGAGCATAGGGTGTTTATGAATGGGAACACACAATAAATATATGAGTTCTCCTTGTATTGATCTGTAGATCTAATGCAATACAATTAAAGTGATAGTAGGATTTTTTTTTGTAGACATACACATTATTCTGAAATTTATACTGAAAATCAAAAGAACTACAATCATTAAAATAATTTTAGGCTGGGTGCATTGGCTCACACCTGTAATCCCAGCACTTTGGGAGGCAGAGGTGGGCAGATCACTTGAGGTCAAGAGTTTGAGACCAGCCTGGTCAACATGGTGAAACCCCATCTCTACTAAAAATACAAAAAGTTAGCCGGGCGTGGTGGTAGGCGCCTGTAATCTCAGCTACTTGGGAGTCTGCAGCAGGACAATCAATTAAACTCAGGAGGCGGAGATTGCAGTGAGCGGAGATTGCACCATTGCATTCCAGCCGGGGCAACAATAGCAAAAGTTCGTTTAAAAAAAAAAAATGTGGGGACTTACTCCAGTGTTTGATGACTGGCTCTGGCTGGGAAAGCCCTTCATGGTTCAGTCTGTCTAGAGATTCTGGGAAGACATATCTGGCATGGTCCATGGATGGACTTCTGCTGGATTTCTTGGGAGAACCAGCTTGGTGAGCAGGTAGGATGGACCTAGCACCTGGGTTCATGGATTTGGGTCTGAGTCCTGGTGCTATGGGGACCAACATGGCTATGGGGGCCAGTCTTGCCCTGCGGTGGGCCTGAAGCCCGAGGCCATGTGGGTCACACTTGCTTTTGGCCTGTCTGGCACCTGGGGTGGGCCTGGAGCTTGAGTCTGAGAGGGCCAGCCTGGGGTCTGAGGCCAAAGGAACTAGCCTGGCACTGGGCAGGTGTGGAGCCTTTAATCCTTGGGGGCTGGCCTGGAAGCTGGCTTTGTAGGTGCTGACCTGATGCTTGAGGTCACAGGGGTCAGCCTGGAGCTGGAATGGATACAGAGACTAGGTCTACGGGTGCCAGCCTGAAGTCTGAAAGTATAGAAGCCAGCCTATCGTTGAAGCAGACCAGGTCCAGGGTCAGAAGGGGTTTCCCTGACACTGGGGAGGATCTGGAAGCTGGGTCCACAAGTCCAGGCCTGAAGTCTGGGGGCTGTAGGAACTGGTCTGCAGGTGATGTCTGCATGTGCCAGCCTGGAGTCTGGGACTCTGGGGGCTGGCTTGGAGTTTGAGGCTGCAGGGCCACCTTGGCCCCAGAGCAGGCCTGGCGGCTCAGTCCATGGGTGCCAGCCCAGGGCCTGGGGCTGTGAGGCTAGCCATGACCCAACACAGATCTAGAGGTTTGGTTTATGGGTGCATCCAGAGTCTAGGGCTGAGGGAGCGGCCTGGCCATAGGGCCAGTCTGGAGCCTGGGACAACCAGGGCCTGCCTGGTGATGAGGTGGGCCTGAAACCTGAGTCTGTGGGGCTGGACTGGCACTGGGTTGGAGCTGAAGACAATGTACAGGGGTGACCTGGAGCCTGGGACTGCAAGGGCAAGGCTGGAGCCTGAGTCTGTGGGGGTCAGCCTATGCTAAATTGATTTTCAACAAGAGTGCCAAGGTCATTCATGGGGAAAGAATCTTTTCTTAAGGAAATGCTGCTAGGGTAACTGGTTATCCACATGCCAAAGAATGAAGTTGGACTCCGACGTCATACCATATACTATACACAAAGATTAACTCAAAATGAATTAAAAACATTAATGTAAGAGTGAAAATTGTAAAATTTTTAGAACAAAACACAGGCGTAAATCATGTATTTGTATTTGGCATTGGATTCTTAGAATATGACACCCAAAGCACAGGCAACAAAACTAAAAATGATAAACGGGACTTCACTGAAATTGAAAACTTTTGTGGATCAGTGGACATTATCAAGAAAGTGAAAAGAAAACAGAATGGGAGAAAAACCTTTGCCAATCATGTATCTGATTGTCTAATATCCGGAACATATTAAAAATTTAGAAAAAACCATCAAGAAAAGGCAACTCCATTTTTGAAATAAGCAAAGGATTTGAATAGACATGTCTACAACGAAGATATGCATGCATGTAAAGGTATTCAACATCATGAGCTATTAGAAAAATGCAAATCAAAACAATAAGTACTATTTCACATCTACCAGGATGGCGATACTCTTTTCAAGATGGAAAATAAGAATTGTTGAATAGGATGTGGAGAAATTAGAACTTTCTTACATGACTGCTGGGAATATAAAATAATTCAGCCACTGTGAAAAACATTTTGGTGGTTCCTAAAAAGTTAAACATAGAATTAACACGGGACTCGAGAATTACACTCTTAGGTATATAGCCAAAAGAACTGAAAACATGTGCTTAAAGAAATACTTGTACATGCATGTTCATAGCAGCATTATTTCAAAAGTCAAAAGGTGGGAATAACCCAAATATCTATCAAATGATGAATGGATAAATGTGATCTATGCATACAGTGAAATATTATTCAGCCATAAAAAGGAATGAAATAGTGATACATGCTACAATGTGGATGAGCCTCGAAAACATCATGCTAAGGAAAGGAAGCCAAGGCCGGGAGCAGTGGCTCATACCTGTAATCCTAGCACTTTGTGTGGCCGAGATGGGTGGATTATTTGAGGCCAAGAGTTTGAGACCAGCCTGGGCAACATGGCGAAACGCCATCTCTACAATAAATACAAAAAAATTTAGCCAGATATGGTGCTGTGTGCCTGTAGTCTCAGCTACTCAGGAGCCTGAGGTGGGAGGATCCCATGAGCCCAGGAGGTCGAGGCTGCAATGAGCCTTGTTTGCACCACTGCACTCCAGCCTGAGTGACAGAGTGAGACACTGTCTCAGAAAAAAAAAAGAGAGAGAGAGAGAGACACACACAATGGTCACATGTTGTATGATTTCATTCATGTAAAATATCCAGAATAGGTAAATCCATAAAGACAGAAACTAAATTAGTGAGTACCAGAGCCCAGGAGGAAGAGGATAGGAAGTAGTTTCTGAATGAGTATGTGAATTTCTTTGGAAGTGATGAAAATGTTCCAAACTAGATAGAGGCAGTACTTGCACAACATTATGAAAATACTGAATGCTGCTGAACTGTTCATTCTGAAAGGTTAATGTTATGAAAACTTCTCCTCAAAATAAAGCTTAAAAATTTATTGGCAATACATGGAGGGTCTATTTCTGGAATCTCTATCTTTTCTGCTGACTTATATCTACCCCATTGCTATTAATACCCTTGTCGTAATTAGTGTAGCATTCTGGTGAGTATTAGAAGTCAGGTTTGGGAGGCCAAAGCAGGAGGACCACTTAAGCTCAGGAGTTCAAGACCTGGGCAACATAGTGAGACCTGGGAAACATAGTGAGGGCCCATCTCTACAAAAAAATAAAAATATTAGGTGTGATGGTGCACACCTGTAGTCCCAGCTACTTGGCAGCCTGAGGCGGGAAGACTATTTGAGCCCTGGGAATTTAAGGCTGCAGTGAGCCATGGTTGTGTCACCGCACTCCAGTCTGGGCAACAGAATGAGACCCTATTGAAAAAAAAAGGTAATGTGATTCCTCCAACATTATTCTTTTTTAACTGTTTTAATTCTTTTTTTTTTTTTTTTTAGGTGGAGTCTCGCTCTGACGTCCAAGCTGGAGTGCAGTGGCACCATCTTGGCTCACTGCAACCTCTGCCTCCTGAGTTCAAGTGATTCTCCTACCTCAGCCTCCCGAGTAGCTGGGACTACAGGCACATTCCATCCCGCCAAGCTAATTTTTTTTTTTTTTTTTTTTTTTTTTGAGACGGAGTCTTGCTCTGTCTCCCAGGCTGGAGGGCAGTGGCACGATCTCGGCTCACTGCAACCTCTGCCTCCTGGGTTGAAGCAATTCTTCTGCCTCAGCCTCCCGAGCATCTGAGACTACAGGCTCATGCCACCATGCCTGGATAATTTTTGTATTTTTGTAGAGACGGGGTTTCACCGGGTTAGCCAGGTTGGTCTGGATCTCTTGACCTCATGATCTGCCCGCCTCAACCTCCCAAAGTGCTGGGATTACAGGTGTGAGCCAATGCACCCAGCCTAAAATTATTTTAATGATTGTAGTTCTTTTGATTTTCAGTATAAATTTCAGAATAATGTGTGTGTCTACAAAAAAAATCATACTATCACTTTAATTGTATTGCATTAGATCTACAGATCAATACAAGGAGAACTCAAAGATCCCTCATTCCTGGGATAAGCCACACATGGTTGAGCTATATTTTTGTTTTTAGACATTGCTGGATTCAATTTGCTGATATTTTGATTTTAGCATTTATATTCATGAGAGTTGGTGGTCGGTCGTTTCTTGCTTGCTTGCTTCTTCTATACAGTCTTTGGCTGGTTTTGTTATCAGGGTAATAATCCTGGCCTCATAAAATGTGTTGACAAGTAGTCTTTACTGTTGTATTTTGGGAAGATTTATTGTGTGTTCCCATTCATAAACACCCTATGCTCATGTTTATTCCATTCATTTAGGCCTTCCTGGATTTCTTTCATTATCGTTGTATAATTTTCAGAATGTAGAAT
>NW_022332178.1:0-1387 GCF_002776525.5 Piliocolobus tephrosceles | reverse complement strand
TTTCTAGTTTTTATATGAGGATATTGCCTTTGTCACCATTAGCTTCAATGTGCTCTGAAATATCCCTTTACAGATTCCAATAAAACAGCGTTAGCAAATTGCTCAATGAATAGAACAATGTAATTCTGTGAGATAAATTCTCACATCACAAAGCAGTTTCTCAGAAAGCTTCTTTCTAGTTTTTATCAGAGGATATATTTCCCTTTTCAGTATATGCCTCAATGCACTCCCAAATATTCCTTTTCAGATTACATGAAAACAGTGTTAGTAAGCTGGTCCATGAAAAGAAAGGTGTGACTCTGTGAGATGAATTCACACATCATAAAGAACTTTCCCAGAAAACTCCTTTCAAGTTTTTATCTGAGGATATTTCCTTTGTCATCATAGTCTTCTATGTGATCCAAAATATCTCTTCTCAGATTCCCAAAAAACAGTGCTGCCAAACTGACCCATGAAAGGAATCATATAACTCCGTGAGATAAATTAACATATCATAAACCAGTTTCTCAGAAAACGTCTTTCTCTTTTTTATCTGAGGATATTTCCTTTCTCACCATATGACTCAATAGTCTCCCAAATATCCCTTTGCATATTCCACAAACACAGTGTTAGCACACTGCTCCATGAAAAGAAATGTGTAACCTTGTAAGGTAAATTCACAAATCACAAGGAAGTTTCTCAGAAAGCTGTTTTCTAGTTTTTATCTGAGGATAATTTCTTTGCCACCATAGGCTTCAAGGCAATGCAATATATCCCGCCTCAGATTCCCCAAAAACAGTGCTATCAAACTGCTCCAAGAAAGGAATGGTGTAACTCTTTGAGAGGAATTCACACATCACAAGGCAGTTTCTCAGAAAGCTTCTTTCTAGTTTTTATCTGAGGATATTTCCTTTGTCAGCATAAGCTTCTATGTTCTCTGAAATATCCCCTTGCAGATTCCAAGAAAACAATGTTAGCAAACTGCTCAATGAAAAGGACAGTGTTGCTCAGTGAGATGAATTCACAGAACACAAAGCAGTTTCTCAGAAATCATCTTTCTAATTTTTATCTGAGGATATTTCTTTTCTCACCATAGGCCTCAATGCTCTCTCAAGTATCCCTTTGTAGATTCCACGAAAACTGTGTTAGCAAACTGCTCCATGAAAAGAAAGGTGTAACTCTGAGTTGAATTCACACATCAAAAAGAACTTTCTCAGAAAGCTTCTTTCTAATTTTTATCTGAAGATATTTCCCTAATCACCATACACTTCAATGTGATCCAAAATACCGCTTCGCAGATTCCCCAGAAACACTGCTACCAAAGTGCTCCATGAAAACAATCGTGTAAGTCTGTGAGATGCATTCACAAATCACAAAGCAGTTTCTCAGAAAGCTTCTTTCTGATTTT
>NW_022332177.1:0-7053 GCF_002776525.5 Piliocolobus tephrosceles | reverse complement strand
AAGGAAAGGATCCAGTTTCAGCTTTCTACTTATGGCTAGCCAATTTTCCCAGCACCATTTATTAAATAGGGAATCCTTTCCCCATTTCTTGTTTTTCTCAGGTTTGTCAAAGATCAGATGGCTGTAGATGTGTGGTATTATTTCTGAGGGCTCTGTTCTGTTCCATCGGTCTATATCTCTGTTTTGTTACCAGTACCATGCTGTTTTGGTTACTGTAGCCTTGTAGTATAGTTTGAAGTCAGGTACTATGATGCCTCCAGCTTTGTTCTTTTGGCTTAGGATTGTCTTGGCAATGTGGGGTCTTTTTTGGTTCCATATGAACTTTAAAGCAGTTTTTTCCAGTTCTGTGAAGAAAGTCATTGGTAGCTTTATGGAGATGGCATTGAATCTATAAATTACCTTGGGCAGTATGGCCATTTTCACAATATTGATTCTTCCTATCCATGAGCATGGAATGTCCTTTCATTTGTTTGTGTCCTCTTTTATGTCACTGAGCAGTGGTTTGTAGTTCTCCTTGAAGAGGTCCTTTACATCCCTTGTAAGTTGGATTCCTAGGTATTTTATTCTCTTTGAAGCTATTGTGAATGGGAGTTCATTCATGATTTGGCTCTCTGTTTGTCTGTCACTGGTGTATAAGAATGCTTGTGATTTTTGCACATTGATTGTGTATCCTGAGACTGCTGAAGTTGCTTATCAGCTTAAGGAGATTTTGGGCTGAGACAATGGGGTTTTCTAAATATACAATCATGTCATCTGCAAACAGAGACAATTTGACTTCTTCTTTTCCTAACTGAATACCCTTGATTTCTTTCTCTTGCCTGATTGCCCTAGCCAGAACTTCCAACACTATGTTGAATAGTAGTGGTGGCAGTGGTCATCCCTGTCTTGTGCCAGTTTTCAAAGGGAATGCTTCCAGTTTTTGCCCATTCAGTATGATATTGACTGTGGGTTTGTCATAAATAGCTCTTATTATTTTGAGATACGTTCCATCAATACTGAATTTATTGAGAGTTTTTAGCATGAAGGGTTGTTGAATTTTGTCAAAGGCTTTTTCTGCATCTTTTGAGATAATCATGTGGTTTTTGTCTTTGCTTCTGTTTATATGCTGGATTACGTTTATTGATTTGCATATGTTGAACCAGTCTTGCATCCCAGGGATGAAGCCCACTTGATCATGGTGGATAAGCTTTCTGATGTGCTGCTGGATTCAGTTTGTCAGTATTTTATTGAGGAGTTTTGCATCGATGTTCATCACGGATATTGGTCTAAAATTCTCTTTTTTGTTGTATCTCTGTCAGGCTTTGGTATCAGGATGACGTTGGCATCGTAAAATGAGTTAGGGAGGATTCCCTCTTTTTCTATTGATTGGAATAGTTTCAGAATTCTAATTCTCTTGAATGCAACTTTTCCCTTTCTGGAAACTTGTGCACTCCGTATCTTGGTTGCTTATGGATATTTGTGATGGTGTGTGTGCAATAGGTCTTTTCATTGTGTGAGCATTTAGTAGATCCTCTTGGTTTGTGGAGGCATGTCTTCATGGGGAAATTTTCTTGAGTAATTTAACTGATGATTTTCTTCCCTCCATTTCTTCTGTTTCTAGAACTCCTGTCAAATGTTGAAATATTCTAAACTTATTATTCTCCCTCTCCTGTTTTTCAGTTTTTAAAATCTTTTAATTCTATTTTTGAGAGATAGCTTTATCTTTTAATCACTCCATTGAATTTTTTATTTTATCACATTTCTATTTTCTAAAAGTTCTTCATTATTTTTGGATTATTTCTTTATCAAAGCACCCTCTCTAGTACATCTTTCTATTTTGTAATGCTGTCTCTTTCTAATCTTTTTGAAAATTTAAACTTATTGATGTTTTTTGTTTCTGTTCCCTGTATTACCTGTATTCTGCAGAATTCTTAGCCTTTTTGGGTTCTGAAATATGAATCAGCTCAGTTTTCAATTCTGGTTGATCTTCCTGTAGCAGATGCTGTTAGTGTCCTGCCAGATTCTTTTTACTAGGCTGCTGCACACATTCCTCAGCTTCAGGGTATGGTGCTTGCTAATAGCTTACATCTGCAGCCTTCTTTGGAAGCTGCTATCCTGATAGAGCATTGGAATGATCAGGTTCAGTGCTATTCCTATCAAATTCCCAATAACATTCTTCACAGAATTAGATACAACTATTTTAAAATTCATATGGAACCAAAAAAGAGCCAGCAAAAGCCAAGGCAATGTTAAGTAAAAGAACAAAGCTGGAGGCATCACTTATCCAACTTCAAACTATGCTATAGGGCTGCAGTAACCAAAACAGCATGGTATTGGCACAAAAACAGACACATAGACCAATTAAACAGGATAGACAAGCCAGAAATAATGCCATATACCTACAACCATCTGATCTATGACAAAGCTGACAAAAACAAGCAATGGGGAAAGGACTCCCCATTCAATAAATGGCATTGAGATAACTGGTTAGCCATATGCAGAAGAATGAAACTAGACCCCTACCTTATACCATATACAAAGGTCAACTCAAGATGGGTTAAAGACTTAAATGTAAAACCTCAAACTATAAAAACTCTGTAAGATAACCTAGGAAATTCTATCTTGACTTAGGACTTGGCAAAGATTTTAGGATGAAGACATCAAAAACAATTGCAGCAAACACAAAAATTGACAGATGGGCTCTAATTAAACTAAAGAGCTTCTGCACATCAAAGGAAACTATTAACAGAGGAGACAGACAACCTACAGAATGGGAGAAAATATTTGTAAACTGTGCATCTGACAAAGGTCTGATATCCAGCTTCTATAAAGAACCTAAACAAATTTACAAGCTAAAATCAACTCCAGTAAGAAGTGGGCCAAGGAAATTAACAGACACTTTTCAAAAGAAGACATACATGCGGCTAACAAGCATATGAAAAAAGTTCAGTATCACTGATCACTAGAGAAATGCAAATCAAAACCATAATGAGATGCCAGCTCACACTATTCAGAATAGCCATTAGAAAAAGACCAAAAAATAACAGATGCTGGCGAGGTTGGAGAGAAAAGGAAACACTGATACATTGCTGGTGGGGGTTCAGCCCCTATGGAAGGCAGTGTGGCAATTCCTCAAAGAACTTAAAATAGAATTACCATTTGACCCAGTAATCCCATTGTTGGATATACACTCAAAGGAAAATAAATTGTTCTGCCATAAAGACACACACAGGCATATATTCATTGCAGCACTGATCACAATAGAAAATATGTAGAATCAACCTAAATGCCCATCAGTGATAGACTGGATAAAGAAAATGTGGCCTGTATACACTATGGAATACTATGTAGCCATAAAAATGAATGAGATAATATCCTTTGCAGCAACATGGATAGAGCTGCAGGCCATCATCCTAAGAAAACTAACATAGGAACAGAAAACCAAATACAGCATATTCTAACTTATAAGTGGGAACTAAATAATGAGGACACAGAGGGATATTAGGAGATGAACAACAGACACTGTGGCCTACTTAAGGGTGGAGAGTGGGAGGAGAGAGAGGATCAAAAAAATACCTATCAGGTACTGTGTTTATTACTAGGGATGATGAAATTATCTGTACATCAAACCACTGTGACATGCAGCTTACCTATATAACAAACCTGCACACATACCCCTGAACCTAAATAAAAGGTAGTAATAAAAAGAGAAATTAAGGGATATAAGTAAGCATGATCCAATTCACATTGCTATGAAGCTCTAGGCTCTGTGAGTCTAGAGATCCTGGTTCCCACAAAGGAAATTCTTTCACCTGGGAACACAGGAAGCATTCAACCTAATTTAAAACTATGTCCCTGGTGACCTAGTGGCTAAGAAAAACCAAATAAAAACAAAACTACAGCAGACACCTGGCATTGTGGCCTACCATCAGGCAAAGAAAGGAATTGTCTATTGGGAGGGCTAATTTTGACCCTTTTCACCATTGAAGTGGTAAAGGTACTGCTATATGAAGAGGCAGGGAGGAATATGTTTGGCACTCAGATGATCCACTGGGCCACTGGGACATCTCTTGATATAGTCACACCCAGTCTCAATTGTAAACTGGCAAGTGAAACAATAAAGCCTTGCTAGGAAGGGGCTTTGACTACTCAAGGATGAAGGCCTGTGTCTTCCTAATAGGTAAGTCACCTAGATTATCAGAAGTGCTATCAGAAAGGGAGGAAATCTAGAAAGGACGGAAGAAGAGGAAGATGTTGTACATTAGTTGAGGTCTTGAAACCTGTTTCAGCAGGGAGGCAGTAGCTCATCCCCCGTAACTCTCTTCCTGTAAATTTTACTGGAAATTGCAACCAACCAGAACCCTGAAGAAGCAGTGACCAGATGGAGCACATTTAAAGTGAGAAGCAAGTGGACTAAGCTGTGTAAGTGATGGACTAGAGAAGATACTATTGGTACCTTACCTAGATTCCCTTTACTAAGGGTGTACACCCAGCCTTCAACTGTTGGAGGTGCTGGCTGCTCTAGTGGCTCACACCTGTACGCTTCTTTGAAAGATCATCCTTGGGGAAGGGGAGCCTGTTGGTCTAGGGACGCATGGGAGATTACACTTCTCTCCCTCCGCCTGGGACAGACCTGTTACTGACTGATGCAGGGGTATAATAGCCCAGCATTCTTCTGTCTGGAAGGGATAACCTTTTGGTACTATTCATCCTCTAGCACTCTTTGAGGGATCAGACTGAAGCTAGACTTCTCTGAAATCACGTTTTTGCCTAGCCTTTTCTTATGCTGTAGCCAACGTCCCTCATTTTCCTATAAGTTACTCCTGAGGATATTCCATCAATACGTCATTTATGCAGGAACCTCCAATTCAGGCTCTGCTTCTAAGGAACCTGACCTAAGACCTTTCTAGGCACTTGAGATTGTATTCCTCCATAAGCTATGTTAGTTACCACCGCTCCATTAGTTTTCCAAAAATTTGCTGAAATTTCTCATACTCTGATGTTTTCTTTCTCATAATTTATTTTGTTTTTTAGAATCGATATATTTTTATTCCTCTACTGACATTGTATTACATTTTTTGGAGAAAATAGTTATATGCATATATGGTCAATCTCATAAGAAAGTTTAAGTGGTCTATATACAAGAATTTAGGTTTATTCTGTATTTTCTACTAAATATGCCATTTCCACTAAAGGTATGAAGGACTCCATTAAAAACTTTTTTGATAAAAAGACAATGAAACAATATTAAACAAGACTGTCAGAAATTCCAAGAATAGCATGTTGGGGTGAGGTCATCCATTTTGCTTTCAGTTTAGTGTTTGCAAAAACACATTTCATTTAATAGAGTGACATGTATGAAATGTCTACTTTGATGAGATTTACTAATCTCGAAAACAACAAATTCTAATACCTTTATTAATGGGGTAAAACTAGAGTTATAATTACAAACCTCACTAAGTTTTCACCAACTTTGTTTAATTTGCTATTATTTTCTTAAAATGTTCAATTGCCATGCTCATATTTCTTGACTTGCAACCAGTGTGTATGTGTATAAATATCTTTAATGATCATGTGATATATGTCACAACGACTTGATGATGACCAGCCAAAAACAGACTTTGATTCTTAAAGAATGTTGTCTCCATTATTTGTGGGCCCATCCCTACTGCATTGTGCTGTATCTATTTGTGTATGTCTTATTTCCCCTACAGAGTTGAAGGCAAGAGCTATACCTTATTCATCTTTCTATCTTCACACGTCTATTACTATTCTGATACATTGTAGATACTCAACTGGGTATTGGTTTAAAAGAAAACAAAACAAAACAAAAAACAAAATACTCAGTAAATATTTCTGTTTTGAGAAATTTCTTATAGTCACCAATGACTTTCAAATTGGTTGTGGTATCTCTATTTTTAATCTCTTGCAGGCAAATAAATGTTTTCCCTTGGGTCTCCATACACATTCTTGTTGCAAATAAGACTGGATCAAGGATTGTGGCACAGCTGGTTTGAGAACCAGTTACCAACTCACAACTCAAGCGAAGTCATTCTTGGTGCAGCTGGCTGGCTCACAGTCATTCAGTTTCACTTTGCAGAGGGGCACACTATTTATGTTCTTCCTCCCACATCTGCAGAACTGCTTTTAGAGTCAATGAGAATTACAGGGTTTTAGCACACTGGAGAGGTTGTATAAGACTTTATTTTGTGCTTATTTTTTTTTCTTTTATTGCCAGAAGACAGTATTAATATTTGGGTGATACACAAATAGTGTTATAGAATCCACATAATCAAATAACTTCACAGTTGGGAAGGACCTTAAAACTCACTTAGCTGAATGCTCATCACCTCTATTTTAAGCCTAAGAGAGGTGATACTTAAAGACTTGAAGTTACTTCACTAGGTATAGCTACTGTTGAATGTAGGATTAGTGATGTTATCTCAGTGCAGGTATATTTTAGGAAACTGATGCTCAGTTGTTAGACATACTAAAGGCTATAATGGATTTCTATTGTATTCAATATTTTAAAATCTCAGTTTATTGGAATATTAGAAGTTAGTGTTGTTTAGTTAATTTTTGCTCTAATATTAAGGGTCAAAACTTTTAGTATTGAAAATCATTCTAACATACATCAATGTATGCTCCTACTTTGGTATCCATGAGGCTATGGGGGCCATTTTAATCCTTAATCAGTGAATAATAGACTGTCCTTGGTTTAGGATTGTTAGTGTGAGATTCGAATACATAGAATCCAGATTCCAGGGTATACAGGAATACCTTTTAGAGCAAATACCTTATGTAAGTTTGTTTTAATGACTTTTAATTTTTCTGACAGAAAGTTGAATGTGTTTTTAAAACGTCTGGATTATTTGAAAGCTAGAGCTAAGTAGGTTCTGCTAATTTAAGAGTTGTTCTTTTTTTTTTTTTATATTATACTTTAAGTTCTAGGGTACATGTGCATAACGTGCAGGTTTGTTACATATGTATATATGTGCCGTGTTGGTGTGCTGCACCCATCAACTCATCAGCACCCATCAATTCATCATTTATATCAGGTATAACTCCCCAATG